>NC_141552.1:25662500-25700000 GCF_021556685.1 Rattus norvegicus
AATAAATAAATAAATCTTTAAAAAAAAAGAGTGTTTCTTCCAGGTGATGGATTTCCAATTTATGGAATTGAACTAACTTACTGATGGTGGAAGTGACACAGAGAGTTAAAGTACAGAAGGAATAATCCAGAATGTCCACCAACAGTTGCTGTCACCCCAGGGCTTTTAAAAGCTCAGCTGCTAGAGAAGCAATGTAGTCTTTGGTCATTCTCAAGCTTAGGTCTTCTAGTCATTATAAGCTGACCATGACACAAAAAGAGTCATCTATATCAAAATAGAGAATAGTAACTAGATTCACAACACACTATCACATTACTACTGTATTTGAGGTTCTCAGTTAATATCTAAGAACCTGGAAGAGGCCTGGGTCTTGCTAAACATACTTATAATTTATGTCCCCATTGTCAGCTGAGATTCTTCATGCAGCCTGGGGTCAAGGAGGTCATCCCACAAAGCACACAACACCCATCTCAGATAAACATGTATAGTTTATTGAATCCAAAACATCCATGAATTTCAGGACACAATTAAATGTTGAAACCTAAGGATAATAGATATAGAAGAGAATTAAGATTTCTAGTTCATAGATCCAGTAAACACCTTCAACAAATCATAGCAGCAAACTTCCATAAGGTAAAGAAAGAAAAGGCCATAAAGGTACAACAAGCCTACAGAACATCAAACTACTTATACCAGAAAAATTCCTCCATTCACATAATAATTAAAACGCTAAATGCACAGATCAAGAAAGAACATTAAAAGGGGTAAGGTATAAATATCTAGTAACAAATAAATTCAGATGTATCTGAATTACACCAGACTTCTCAACAGAGATTCTAAAAGTCAGAAATTCTTGGGCAGATGTAATGCAGACATAGGCTCCTATATCCAGCATAATCCTCAATCACCATAAAAGGAGGAAACAGGATATTTCATGACAAAACCAAATTTAAACAATTCTTTTCTGTAAGAAAGCACAACAGAGGCTAATAGGAGGAAAACTCCAAGACAATAAACTAAACTATACCCAAGAAAAACCAAGAAATTAATCTTCTCTCAATAATTTAAAAAAAGAGAAGCACACAAACATAATTTCACCTATAACCAGAAAAAGAAGAGAATGCCACAATCATTGGCTTTAATATCTGAACAGATCTTCTTTCCCTAATCCCCAAGCTCCCAGGGGCCAAACTGCCAGGCAAAGTGTATGCAAGGATGCTCTATGGTTCAAGGTGAGGCCTGTTGCCCCACCAAAGGCAGATCCTAGAGGTGTGAGGTGGGGATGGATATGTGTGGGTGCAGGAGCACTGTCACATAGGCAAAGCTGAGCAGAAATGGGATGTAAGGCTTGATGAGGGGAGTCTGGAAAGCAGGACAACAGTTGAAATATGAATAAATAAAATAACCGATTAATAAAAACAGCGAAAAATAAAATAACAAGTAAAAAGTTAAATGAAAATTAAACCAAACCAACTAAACAAACAAACAAAAATCCCTGTGGTGGATTGGCCTAATGCTGCTTGTATTTTAATGCTAATTTGTAGAACTCAAGACTGGTTAACCCCAAAATCTGACCCTGCTCCCAGTTAACTGTGATTATAAAGAAGCCAACAGCCAACAGCTGCACAGCAGAGAGATAGGGGAGGTGAGCTTTGAGGGCTTTGCTAGAGAGGATCATGAGGAGGGAAGAAGGAAGAAGAAGCTGCCAGAGAATAAAGGAAGAACGTGTGTGATGGAGAGGAGAGAGGAAGAGGACAGCAGCCATGGTTAAGGGAGAGGAGAGCCTGGTCCTGAGGGCTGTCCAAGGGGAACAAAGAGCAGCCAAGATGCTACACAGTCAGTAAGAGCAGCTCTCAGGCGAGCAGAGATCAGCAGAGACCCCAGACCAACAAGCTACGCAAGCCAAGCTCAGCCTCCACCCAAACTCTCTCTCAATATCCCGTGTCCTCCATGGGTCTGGCCTCAGCGTGTGTCCTGCGTCAGCACATGTGTCTGTCTCAGCTGACATCACTCTGCCCATCAGCCCGAGGCCAAGGAAACATCGAGAAACTACACAGCCCTCCAGAAGGGTTTTTGCTGTGGTTCTATGAAGTCCCAACAAATGCAGCTCAACTACAGAATGCAAGGCAGACCAATGCATGTTTGTCCTTAGTGCAGAACCCTTCATCACGTGTCCTTTCACATTCGTGCTTTAGCAGAACATCCTTTTACCTGCATCTGCCTCAGTGAAACATTCCTTCACACATCTGCCTTAGCCTTTCACCTGTGTCCACTTCAGGGAACCACTCCTTCAGGTGTAGAATTTCTTAAGATTAGCAAACTGCATACTGAACATTCAGAACAAAACAAGGTGTGTGGTCGGCATGTCCTTGAGCCAAGTCCCTTCTCCTTGGCAGTGACGGCAGGCGTGTTACAGCAACAATATGAAATGGCTGGTAGGCATGGAACAAAATGGCAAAGGTATTCTGGGGGATGTCACACCGTACCAGCCAGCAGCTCAGCTGAATTTTTAAGTTTTGATGTTACAAGTGAATATACTTGACCTTCAAACGCTGAGAGAGCCCATTATAATATGAACTATATAAACTAGGCCAAGACCGCCTCTAGGGCAAAGGCCCTCAGCCTGTGGGTCGTGACCCACACAGGGTCTCCTATCAGACAGTTTACACTACAATAAAGATTCATTACAGTAGCAAATTTACAGTTGTGAAGTAGCGACAAAATAATTTTGTAGTTGGGGTCCCCACAGCTTGAGGAACTGTTCTAAAGGGTTGAGGCCATAGGAAGGTTGAGAAACACTGCTCTAGGAAATTATGTTTTCTTTCTCTTTCATATTTTTCAGACAGAATCTCAAACTGTAGCTGAGATTGGCTTGGCTTGGAACACGTGTGTAGTTCATGCTGGCATCAGACTTATGGCAATTCTCCTGCTTCAGCCTCCTACTCAGGAGCCTACCAGGGTGAGATCACAACCACGGGTAATGGGATTGCTATTCTTGGTTGTCAACTTGAGTGTACCTGGAATTAACTAATGCCAAATGGCTTGACGCCCTGTGAGGGGGATCTCTCTCTCTCTCTCTCTCTCTCTCTCTCTCTCTCTCTCCTTCCTTCTTTCTGTTTTCCTCTCTTCAACACCCTCCTCTTGGTCCTCCTCCTCTTCTTTGTTTTTTTTGAGACAGGGTTTCCCTGTGTAGCTCTGGCTGTCCTGGAATTCATTTTGTAGACCAGGCTGGCCTTTAACTCAGAGATCCACCTGCCTCTACCTCCTGGATGCTGAGGCTAAAGGCATGAGCACCATTGGATTTTTTTTTCTTAATTAAATTTTCTGAAGCAAGAAGACCTACTTGTAATCCAAATCTTGGAGATCAGAAGATAAATCTTTAATTCAGATCTTTTGAGATGGAAAGGTCCATCTCTAATCTGGACCACACCTTCTTTTTTCTTTTTATTTTTTTCATCTTTATTAACTTGAGTATTTCTTATTTACATTTCGATTGTTATTCCCCTTCCCAATTTCCAGGCCAACATCCCTCAACCCTCTCCCCTCCCCTTCAATTTGGGTGTTCCCCTCCCCATCCTTCGCCCATTAGCGCCCTCTCCCCAACAATCATGTTCACTGGGGGTTCAGTCTTGGCAGGACCAAGGGTTTCCCCTTCCACTGGTGCTCTTACTAGGCTATTCATTGCTACGTATGCAGTTGGAGTCCAGGGTCAGTCCATGTATAGTCTTTGGGTAGTGGCTTAGTCCCTGGAAGCTCTGGTTGGTTGGAATTGTTGTTCATATGGGGTCTTAACCCCCTTCAAACTCTTCCAGTCCTTTCTCTGATTACTTCAACGGGGGCCCCGTTCTCAGTTCAGTGGTTTAATGATGGCATTCGGCTACGTATTTGCCGTATTCTGGCTGTGTCTCTCAGGAGAGATCTACATCCAGTTCCTGTCGGCTTGCACTTCTTTGCTTCATCCATCTTATCTAATATCTGTATAGGTATGGGCCACATGTGGGGCAGGCTCTGAATGGGTGTTCCTTCTGCCTCTGTTCTAAACTTTGCCTCCCTATTCCCTGCCAAGGGTATTCTTGTTCCCCTTTTAAAGAAGGAGTGAAGCATCTGCATTTTGGTCATCCTTCTTGATTTTCATGTGTTCTGTGCATCTAGGGTAATTCAAGCATTTGGGCTAATATCCACTTATCAATGAGTGCATACCATGTGTGTTTTTCTGTGATTGGGTTATCTCACTCAGGATGATATTTTCCAGTTCCATCCATTTGCCTATGAATTTCATAAAGTCATTGGTTTTGATAGCTGAGTAATATTCCATTGTGTAGATGTACCACATTTTCTGTATCCATTCCTCTGTGGAAGGGCATCTGGGTTCTTTCCAGCTTCTGGCTATTATAAATAAGGCTGCTATGAACATAGTGGAGCATGTGTCTTTGTTATATGTTGGGGCATCTTTTGGGTATATGCCCAAGAGAGGTATAGCTGGATCCTCAGGTAGTTCAATGTGCAATTTTCTGAGGGACCTCCAGACTGATTTCCAGAATGGTTGTACCAGTCTGCAATCCCACCAACAATGGAGGAGTGTTCCTCTTTCTCTACATCCTCACCAGCATTTGCTGTCACCTGAGTTTTTGATCTTAGCCATTCTGACTGGTGTGAGGTGAAATCTCAGGGTTGTTTTGATTTGCATTTCCCTTGTGACTAAAGATTTTGAGCATTTCTTTCGGTGTTTCTCAGCCATTCGGCATTCCTCAGCTATGAATTCTTTGTTTAGCTCTGATCCCCATTTTATAAATAGTGTTATTTGTCTCCCTGAGGTCTAACTTCTTGAGTTCTTTGTATATTTTGGATATAAGCCCTCTATCTGTTGTAGGATTGGCAAAGATCTTTACCCAATCTGTAGGTTGTTGTTTGGACCACACCTTCTGCCGGCTCATATCAAGGACATGGAAGAAGGAAGTTTGCTTTATTAATTCGCCTACTTCTTCAGGAGTACTGCATGTACTGAAGAGCAGCTGAAATATCCAGCCTTATGGACAAAACTGATGGGGTCCCGGAGTTGCCCCATAAACCACACAAACTCTGACCTCACTTAGACAGGGATGGTTTATTGAATGCCCACCCTAAGACTGATCATCAGAGACGTAGCTGAGAATTTGTCAGGCTAGGACTCTGGACATTTTTCTATGTCAGTTTATAAAGACTAAAATGTGAGCTCATAGGCAGGTGCTGGAAGGGCTGTCTGGTTGTCAGCCCTGACTCAAGCCATTTTAGACAACAAAGGTTCATACTGACTTTTTATCTGTTTAAAGATTTATTTATTTATATATAAGTACACTGTAGCTGTCTGCAAACACACCAGAAGAGGGCATCAGGTCTCATTACAGATGGCTGTGAGCCACCACGTGGTTGCTGGGATTTGAACTCAGGACCTCTGGAAGAGCAGTCAGTGCTCTTAACCATGGATCCGTCACTGCAGCCCTCATATTGACCTTTAATTTTTTTGGTCCTACATGAAGCTTATAATTATGAAATTTAAGATTAAGAAACCTCACAACATAAAGAACTTCCTTCCAGTGGTTCAGGAATGGGTGGGTGGGGGAGCACCCTCGAGGAGGCTGGGGAAGGGGGTGGAATGCAGGGTTATTGTAGGGGAAACTGGAAAGGGGTTAACATTTCAAATCCAAATAAACAAAATAACCAATAAAAAAAAAACATACACAAGTTATGTGATCATTCCTGACCCTGCTCTGAGTTAAATTATTTTCAGACAACCATGACAGGCAGACATATTACAGCAAGAATATGAACTATCTGGCAGGCATGGAACAAAATGGCTACAGCTATGCTAGGGGGATTGGCTTCAACAGGGGTAACTACTGCATTTTGGACCTTCCATTCCTGGTTTAATTAGCTGTACCACAGCCTATAAACCATTCTAATAAATTTTCTTTCTCTATATACAGTCATTCTAGGAGGGATGATTGGTTATGCATTGTTAAATGCAATGCTGATCACGAAACCCCATCACTTCCACAGCAATATGCAAGTGTAAGTAAGTTACTGAACAATTGAACAGAAATTAAAATTTACTGCATTCATTGCGTGTGTCAGCAGGCATAGGGAACACCTGGCTGCTTACATCTCTTGGTCTCTATAGAGTAGTGGGAGAACTGAGATCCACTGAGGAGGTCTCTTAAGCGAAGACCAAACTCCTTGCAGTGACACTGGATTCCAGGCTTGTTGTCCTGTTTAGGCCTCACTGTGGTCTATGTACACTCTATGCATTCTCCCCATGCAGGTTCACATGGACTGAACTCAGAAAGGTAGGGTTGGCAGAAAGATGCATGGTTAAATAGCCCACCAGGTTCACATTGTATCAGCTTGATTTAATCTAAGGACAAAGAAGTGGAGTTTCTCTGATGGCTTTCTTCTAAACCCTTGAAAGGATCACTGGGGTTTGACCTCAGTACTTCATACTTCTTGCTGGGTCAGCGAAACTCAAGGAAGCTTGAGATTGCCATAGGCACAGTATTATGCTAGATATACTGAGTAGATGATACTAAGATGTTCAGATGGTCATACCCATTTGCATGAGTTCTTAATGTGCACCTGGGGAAAGAGAGATCAAGGTCTTCAGAATAGGAAGATCATTTCCAGTTCTTTTCTACAATTCCAGTCTTAAGACTGGTAGGGAGAGAATGGTAGATAATCAGGAATTCATAGATGATGCTTTGAAGGAAGTGTGGGTTTCTGTGCTGGTTTAGACAGGGTCTCAAGTATCACATGTTGCCCTCTTCCTAGCTGGCCAGGTTCACTTTGAGCTCAGATAAACCTGCTTCTACTTTCCAGTAGACAGTCTTACAAGAGTGGCCTCCAGGGACTGTGAGGACAGCATTAGCCTTTGACAGTTGAGGTGTGTAACCCACAACTATAGTTTTAGCCACTTTGTTCCATGTCTACCAGCTATTTCAGATTGTTGCTGTCTATGCCTGACAATCACGAACACAGAAAAATAACCTGATAGAGAGCAAGGACATGGTGATCACATCCTTTCCTGTTCTGTATGTTCTGGATGAGGCTTGTTAAAATTCCAATATTGCAGAAAGCTTTATATAGGACCCATCACATTAAGCATCACTGTGCACTGTTCTATCTAAAATGGCCTAATCAGAACTGACCACCAGATCACACTTCCTGCAATCCTCATATGAGAAGCTTGAGCTTTTTGTTTTGACTTTTTTCTTTCTTTCTTATTTTTTGCTGTGTAAGTTGAGAGGAAGATATTTGGGGCCATGGATCTGCCCCCAAAATCTGGGGTATGGATCTGATCAATCAGTATTGGTGTGTGCACTCAATACAGTATCCATTTTTTTACTGTGACAGATGCTTTTGTGTTTGTGGGGAAGCCCATGACTCAGAGCACAAGTGCTGGGTCCATGCTCTATCCACGTAGTGATGTGTATAGCCTCGTCCTACACCTTTATCTGCACCCCCTATATCTCTTGACTATTTTATTTTTCTGATAGAAGCTCAGCTTCTGATAGAAGGCCTGTCAGCAGTGCTCCTTTGGCGACATTGGCGCAGAGATGAGAACCCAACAAGCAGCATGAGGTTCCCTACATTGGTGGCTCCAATATTGCACTTTTCTCTGCCAACTGGTCTCCACACTGTTCCTAGCACCATAAAGACTTCAACTCTTTCAACTAAGGAATTTTCTGGCAATTGTCAATTGCTAAGCACATGACTTCATGAGTGTTCCCCTAACACACACGCATGTTGTAACCTACCATGCAGACTATTTCTTGATGTGATATAAAGCACCCGTACAGAATGAGACAGGAGAACTTTTGACTGCATATTCAAGCTGGTGTGAAATCTCAGGAAGTTTAATGGCTGACATTGGTGAATGAGGACAATTTGAGTTAGTGAGACATTTTGGGGCAAGATATGGAAGGAAACATTCATTTAGATGCATAGGAATTACTAAGGTTTTTATAATCAAGCCTTGAGGAAAATTTGGCTTTGGAAGCAGGAGATGCTCAGTGGCTCTGCCCCAGGAAATTCTCCTGGAAAGGGCACCTCTGCTTATGCTCAGTACAGGGAGAACATTAGCAGGAGGCAAAGTCTGCTCCCCATGACATCTGCTGTCCCTTCTTGGACATTCTATTGTCTCCTGGAGAGTTCTGGCATCCTCTGTGATGTCACCAGTGTTGTAGTGACAACCAGTGCCCTAGTTTCTCTCAGTCTGAGTCTGGCGGTTACAAGCTAAGACATGTTTTCCAGTCTTCGCAAGCGTTTTGGGAGGGGGAACGTCGATTCTGGAGAGACTAAAGTGAAGGAGTCTAGCCTTTCGTCTCAAAGTAATGATGGACAGAGACAGCACTTCTGGGGAATGTGGAGTAAGTTCTGGGCAGTGTATTTTGAGCTTCCTGCCAGGGTGGCTGCAGGCTTAAGCTGACCTTTCTAGCAATGGGCCACAGCAACTGGAGCATCTGAAAAGAAATTGAATTTCCATGAATATCACAATTCCTGAAAGTCAGGATTTCAGAACTTTAGTTTCCCCATCCCCACTGGGAGGATATGGTAAGGCCAATGCTATTATTCTGTGAACTTCTGGTCTTTACTTTTACAGTGCATTTGTTATGTTACATTGATATAAAAACACCATCAGGAGTCATGGAGGGTCCACCTTTTCTGAGTTTAGACAGGGCAGCAATGTACTTCACTATCATTGCTTCTTTAAATACAGTGGATATCTGACAGTAGGAACAGGGGGAGAATTGTGCTCCAGGCAATAACCTTATGTTCTTAGACCTCCTCTGATTTCTTCTAACTGGCAGGGTCATTGTTTGCTTTATATATTAGAGGTTGTGTGTTACACACATTTTTCTAAAATACCAAAACTGTTTGGAACATGTGGACCAAGATTCAGCCTGTAACCTATTGGAACTTTTCGGGCATTTGGTATTTCAAATAGGGGAACTGATAAGTCTGTTGACCATGTCCTCCATGGAAATGTGTTTTTAATCCAAAGTTGTTGGCCTAGAGTATCAGGGTAGGACATCTAAGTGTCTCCAATCACTCAAGTCTTGTGGATGGTGAATTTATCATCTGAGTTCTGAACCCACAGGGGTGAGGGTCCTGAAACCAAGCTGTACCCGGTTCAGCTGATGATAATCCTGGAGAAGCCATCTCCGTGGTCCATATAAGCACCTGATGTCCGGAATAGGGAACACCTGGCTTCTTACATCTCTTGGTCTCTATAGAGTAGTGGGAGAACTGAGATCCACTGAGGAGGCCTCTTAAGCATAGACCAATCGCCTAGCAGTGACACTGGGTTCCAGGCTTGTTCTCCTGTTTAGGCCTAACTGTGGTCTATGTACACTCTATGCATTCTCCCCATGCAGGTTCACTTGTGTTCTTCTACCTACAGACGCTAGGAGAGAAACATCTTCCACTGAAACTGCCCTAAGCGAGAAGCAGGCCAAGAAGGAAAAGGAGAGGCTGATTAAAGAGCTGCAGCTCATTACCGAGGAGAGAAATGACCTGAGAGATCGCCTGAGGTTTCTGACAGAGAGATCCATGAAGAACAGGTATGAATCGCTCCAAATGCTCTTGTTTCATTCCTGGGTCTGCAAGGTCACCTTCATCTTATCCTATTAAGGTTTTGGTGCTAGAAAGCTGTGCCTCCCTAACCACCCTGTGCTAAACCTCACCTCCCATATAGAGGAGATTCAGAACCTTGACCCTTCCTGAGGATTGAGATGGAAATTGGACTCATCTGCTTCCATTTATTGAAAAGCAGATCTTGTGGTCTGAATGAAGAATTCGGGATAAAGTCAGGGAGAGTGAGTGTCTAGTGTGCATTTGCAAAGCACTTGACAGCTGGTGGCTTTGCAAGATTGTAATTGCAGTGAGTTTATGGTGAGTCTCTGTACTTGCTAGGCAGGGGACTGAGTGCTGGAAGATCCAGGCAGCAGCCTGAGGGGCCTGGTCCCAAACTGTTCATCTCAATGCTTGACTAGAAGGTCTAAGGCTCAGGCCTGTTTGTTATTGTCTGTGTGTCTTGCCCTCTGAGACAGCAATGGTGGATGCATTTCTCCTGGTTTTCACAGTACTCTCTGTTTCCATATTTCTCTTTCTCTTTCTCTGACTCTGTTTTTACATTTCTCTTTTTTGTGGGGATGTCTCAGTCTGTGAGTCTGTATGTGCATACATCCAAATGCATATGGACAACTTTTATATGTTTATATTTCCCTCCACACTTGGAATCTAGGGGTCTATGTCTTGGCCTGAGTATTTACCTGTAACACATTCATGGTGATGTGAATGCTTTGTTCTGGGAGCCCCACTGTCAACAGCACAGTTCTTTGCCTATGTGGCCACGATTGTCTGTTTATTTGTATTCCTTGTGCAGAGTATAATTTTGTGTTGATATAAGGTCTGTTATCAAAACAGGAGAAAAGAAATCACAGGTTTCTGTCTGTGTTGGGGTGGGGGAGCATGGAGAGGTGTGGCCTAGGCTCTTGATAGCTCAACTGGCTTGACTGCAGATTTCCTCTTGATTGAACAAAGGGAGCCAGGGAACCCTCCATCTGGATGCTGAGATTCTGGTGTCCTGGACAAACAAAAACACGTTTCTGAAGCTGAAGAAGATCCAATATGTAGAATTCAGAAGGTGTCCTTCCAGGACTGGGGTAGTACAGGACCCACCCTGAGCTCATATATTCCTAAATGCTGATGTTCATTGTATTCTATCATTTGGGGCCAGGCCACACTTCAGGCCAAATCCATATTATGAAGACCTGGAGAGAATGGAGGAGGCAGTCATGTCAAGTCTGCACAACTTAGAGATGGAGAACACTGAGATCCATGAGAACAACCATAAGCTGAAGAAGGAGATTACCTTCTCTAGGTAAGTCCTGGTCAGAAAGGCTATTACCTGTGGAATGATCATTTCTGACTTTCTTTGTTCTGGATTGGACGGTCTTCAGTTCTGGTTCTATCTCTTGTGCTGTTTACACATCAGTGTGCCAGGGTCATTAGGACTCAGTTTTCAGTTCCATAAAAGACTGTTACTCATCCCAGGATTGTCTAGGCATCTTCAGAAGGCTCTAGATAGAACAGCACTGATTGAAGTCAGCAGGTTATTAGGCTGACCTGGACCTATGGTGTCATACCAGGTTTTACAAAACCCAGTGTGTGGACCACATGGTTAGCATGAGCTTCTCTTGGTTCTACTGACCTCCTTTGAGGGTGTTGGCCCACTACTAATTGATGTTGGCCCCATGCATTGGGCTTTCATGGATAGTTGTAGATCCATGTTCTTTTTGAGAGATGCGGACACTAATTGGTGCTCGGGTCAAACAAACAATTTATTCTTCCCGGAATTTACTCTTTGTGGTTTGTGCAGCAGCCTTATATGTATCGAAATGAATTCTATTAAGTCTTCATGGGTATCTGGGTCCTGGTGGAGTTAGTGCCACTCGGGAGTGGGAATGGGAGAAAGGGGCAGCATGATCTTACTATGCAGACTGTATTTCCAGAAACCTGCTCAGCCAGCTCCTGATGGAGAACACATGTATGAAGAAGTTGGTCCCACTGAAGCAGGAGAGCAAGGAGGTACATCTTGATTGTGCACTGAACAAGAAATATTTGGTTGACTTCAACAAGAAAGATAAAGACCAGCAACGTCCAGACCCAGCATCATCTGGTAGGGATGAGCAGCTGTGTTAGCTTAAGAATATCTGATAAATTTTGCCAATTTGATACATCTTTGCTCTCTCCTACCACCTTTCTAATTTACACTCACAACCAGCCAACCACCTCATGTAATGGAATTGTTCATTGCTCTGCCTATGCACAAGTATTCTGGGAAGTTAACCACTTTTCAGAAACTGAATTATTTTGCAAGTATATTTGTCTGCTCTTTTTGAAGCTGCAGTATAGAAATGGTGACAGATTAATAACATACCTCATTATTGCATATCCATGTGATAGATTGGATGCTCTGTAGAGTTTTGAACAAGTTCTTGGTTCTTTGACAAATGACACTCTATGGTCATGTGACTTCTTGTGTAGGAAGCACCTTTTCGGGATAAGAAGAAAGTGCAAATGTCAAATTAGAACTTGTCATTGGTTTTAACCTTGGTGACATATGGACATCTCCTTTCTTCCTGCAACCCAATGAGGTTCCTTCCATTGCCCTGTTCTTGGTTTGCACTGGTATAAGTCTGGGTCCCATATTGGCAGCCCACATTACTTTGAGGCTCTCTGGAGATTTTGCCCTTCCCAAAGAGTTAGCAACAATGATATCAGTTAAAAGGTCCATGTTGACTGTCCAATAGAACTGAGGTGGTAGAAGGCAGCCTTCCGACATCTGCCTTGCATTTCCCCACCAAATCAGTGTCTGAATAACTGCCTTCCTCTCCCAGGTCTCAGAAAGTGCAAGAGAGCTGGAATTGGACACACCCCAGTAAGAGAGCTTCCTGAAGAATAAGTTGCTTTCTCAGGAGTCCCTGATGACAAACATCCTGAATGGTAACAAATTTTTTGGATGAGTATTCTTCCTCAGAGTTAATTTGTCATTTCTTAGAGACCCTAAATTTATATATCACTAAGCCAGCCTGACTGATTGAGGTCTTACTTTCTTCTCAGAAAACAGCACCTGAGAGACAACTTGGGGGACGGCCTTTCATTATGTGTGCAAGTTGAGAAACAGCAATACATCTGTGCTTCTAAATGTTCGTTAAGAATGTGCTGTTTAGAAATATTTTTGTTATGATTTTCATTGAAATTTTCTTTTTGTTGTTTCATATTTATATGTTCTTGTTACTGTTTTTATCTTTTCAAATATTTTTAAATATTTTAATTTATTTGTTTTAATCCTGTTTTGTTGTAAAAATGAATTCCTTATGAATAAAAATTGAATTCTATCTCTTGACTCTTAAGACCATCATTCTTGCTTTTTCCTTGCTCGCTCTCACCCTCTCAAGAGGTAGCGAAAGTGCTTTGGCGGTTTGTATGGCCGTGGCTCGGGCTTTCCGGACCGAGCGGCCCTGCGGAAGATCTCTGGAAACTCCTTCCCCTTCCTTGCCCCTAATCCGTACCCGGCGAACCTCTGGAAGCGCGCAGACTTGGTTCTCACCCTGGCGGACTACTTTTAAGGGGTGTGGCAGGAGGTTTTGGACTAGATGAGTTTCCACCGAAATGTCGGAGAAGTCAGGCCAGAGCACAAAAGCAAAGGATGGGAAGAAGTACGCAACACTCAGTTTGTTTAATACTTACAAAGGAAAGTCCTTGGAAACACAGAAGACTACAGTTACAGCTCGACATGGGTTACAAAGTCTTGGAAAAGTTGGTATTTCACGGCGGATGCCCCCACCTGCTAACCTGCCAAGTCTTAAAGCAGAAAACAAAGGCAATGATCCTAATGTGAATATTGTGCCTAAAGATGGTACAGGATGGGCATCAAAACAAGAGCAGCACGAAGAAGAAAAAGCACTAGAAGTGTCACCAGCAGAGCCCAAACCTGGGGTTGCAGCTCCCCCAGAAGTAGCACCTGCTCCCAAATCATGGGCCAGTAACAAGCAAGGTGGGCAAGGAAGTGGAATCCAAGTGAATAGTCAATTTCAGCAGGAATTTCCCAGTCTGCAGGCAGCTGGAGATCAGGAGAAAAAAGAAAAGGAAGCAAGTGATGAAAACTATGGACCTGGACCCAGTTTACGCCCACCAAATGTTGCTTGCTGGAGAGATGGTGGTAAGTCTGCTGGGTCACCTTCCTCTGATCAGGATGAAAAGCAACTTGCCCAGGATGAAAGCACGGCTATAACATCAGAACAAAATGACATTCTCAAAGTGGTGGAGAAGAGGATAGCGTGTGGTCCTCCACTGGCCAAACTGCATGGACAGCAGCCTGCCCTTGCTTCTCAGTATAGAGCTAAGATGCCTCCATATATGTTTCAGCAGTAGCCAAGGATGGCCTATCCTCCTCTACATGGTCCCATGAGGTTCCCCCCTTCTCTATCGGAGACAAGCAAAGGCCTTCGAGGACGAGGTCGTCCTCCTTCTTGGGCTTCTGAACCTGCACGCCCATCCATCCTTAGTGCATCAGAGTTGAAGGAGCTGGATAAATCCGATAACTAGATGCTGAAGCTGATGAAGGCCGGGCAGGCGCCCAGATGAAAGTAGCCTACACAGAGCAGCTGAATTTCAGTGACGCCGACGAGCAAGGCAGTACCAGTCCTAAGGGAAACAGCGGTGAGGATCAAACTTCCAAACACCTGAAAGCACAGAAAACCGAGAAGAAGGAGATGAAGCTTCCAGCACTGAGTCTTCTTCTCAGACACCTGCTCAGCCTCCAGTCACAAAAAGTCCTTATGGGAAGGGCCCGCCATTTAGTGAGGAGCGGACCTCATCCTCACACTTGCCACCGCCTCCCAAGTTGCTTGCACAGCAGCATCCCCCACCTCCAGATCGACAAATGCCTGGAAGACAGGGCCCCTCTCCTTCAAAGCCTCCAGTCCCTGATACCGATGAAATATGGAAGCAAAGACGAAAACAACAGTCTGAAATATCTGCAGCAGTGGAGCGTGCTCGTAAACGCCGTGAGGAGGAAGAGCGGAGGATGGAGGAACAGAGGAAGGCAGCGTGTGCAGAGAAATTGAAGCAACTGGATGAGAAGCTTGGGATCATAGAAAAGCAACCCTCCCCAGAGGAACTTAGAGAAAGGGAGAGAGAGAAGGAGCGGGAGCGGGAGAAAGAACTTGAAAAAGAGAAAGAACAGGAACGGGAGAGGGAGCGGGAGCTTGAGAAAGAGCAGGAAAAGCAAAGAGAAATGGAGAGGGTGAGACAGCAAGAGAAAGAGTTAGAACAACAGAGGGAAAAGGAGCAGGAACTACAAAGGCTGAAAGAACAAGAGAAGGAGGGCGAGTTGAAGGAAAAGGAAAGAGAGGAAAAAGTTGAACCCCAAGAACCTAATGTAGAGCCTGCAACAGAAAACCAAGGAAGTGAAAACAACTGTAAGAAAGAAGAACAACCAGTTTTCACTAGACAGGACAGCAATCGAAGTGAAAAGGAGACCACACAAGTGGTACAGGAAACAGAACCTGAGTCAGGGTCTCAACCCCGACCTGCTGTATTATCTGGCTATTTCAAACAGTTTCAGAAATCATTGCCACCACGATTTCAGCGGCAGCAGGAGCAAATGAAACAGCAACAGTGGCAGCAGCAGCAACAGCAGCAGCAACAACAACAACAACAACAAGGCGTACTTCCACAGACTGTGCCTTCACAGCCGTCTAATGGTTCAGTCCCTCCTCCACCACACAGACCCCTTTATCAGCCAATGCAGCCCCACCCCCAACATCTGGCTTCTATGGGTTTTGACCCAAGGTGGCTCATGATGCAGCCCTATATGGATCCACGAATGATATCAGGAAGGCCTGCTATGGACATCCCACCCATACATCCTGGAATGATTCCTCCTAAGCCGTTAATCAGAAGAGACCAGATGGAAGGGTCACCTAACACCTCTGAATCGTTTGAGCACATGGCTCGATCTGCGAGAGATCATGGAATTTCTCTTTCTGAGCCTCGAGTGATGTGGGGGTCAGACCCCTATCATGCTGAGCCTCAGCGGGCAGCTGCTTCCAAGTCTACTGAAGAAACTGGGGATGCAAGGCCTGAAACTGCAGTGGACCATGAGCATATGACTGCTACTTATCCTGTAGAACAGAGTCAGTTAGAAACCCACTCAAAAACAGATGTTGCTAGAGACTCAGCTGAAACAGAAGGACAAAAGTGTTTAAGCAGATCCGTGGAAGATGTAAGACCTCACCATGTT
The DNA here is from genome assembly GCF_021556685.1 of Rattus norvegicus. Classification (NCBI taxonomy): domain Eukaryota; kingdom Metazoa; phylum Chordata; class Mammalia; order Rodentia; family Muridae; genus Rattus; species Rattus norvegicus. The sequence continues at coordinate 25,678,345 of NC_141552.1, forward strand.
GATACAAACAGTCAGTCTGCTTGTTTTGATGTAATCGATCAAAAGAGCCTACCTACTCCTACAGACGAGCGGATCTCTGCACTGGAAAGTCAACCTGCCCGAAAAAGAAGTGTTTCCCACGGCTCTAACCATGCTCAGAATGCAGAGGAACAAAGAAACGAGCCATCTGTCAGCATACCTAAGGTCACCAGCAGATGTACTGATTCCAAAGAAACCGTAGAAAAGCCAGAGGAGAAGCCAAGAAAAGATGGCTTTCTGCGATCTTCTGAAGGACCTAAACCAGAGAAAGTCTATAAATCTAAATCAGAAACTCGGTGGGGTCCAAGACCAAGCTCTAACAGAAGAGAGGACGGTAATGACAGGCCTGTGAGAAGGTCGGGTCCCATTAAAAAACCTGTACTTAGAGATATGAAAGAGGAGCGGGAACAGAGGAAGGAGAAAGAAGGTGAAAAGATTGAAAATGTCACTGAAAAAGTTGTTAAAGCAGAAAAAACAGAAAAGAAAGATCTTCCTCTTCCTCTACCACCTCCAGTTCCAGTTCAGCCCCAGTCATTGGTTTCACCACCAGTACAGCCAGAACCAGAGAAACTACCCTCAACAGAAACGTCAGCTTTGACTCAGAAGCCATCTCAGGATGAGAAACCTTTGGAACCTGTTGTCAGTGTCCAGGTAGAACCTATATTTAAAACTACAAACCAACAAACTGTTGCAGCACCAACAGTCAAAGAAGAGAAGCCACCTGAGAAAGTCATCAACAAAGATGTTGGAGTAGAAAGACCTCGCCCAGACTCTAGAGTGGCAGTGAAAAAGGAGCCGCCTTTACCTGCTAGGCCCTATTGGAAGGAGGCCAGAGATAGAGATTGGTTTCCAGACCAAGGGTACCGAGGCAGGGGCAGAGGAGAGTATTACTCCAGAGGTCGGAGCTACAGAGGCTCTTACGGAGGGCGTGGCAGAGGTGGTAGAGGGCACACCCGAGATTACCCTCAGTATAGGGACAGTAAGCCAAGAGCAGAGCATGTGCCTTCCGGACCTCCCAGACAAAGAGAAGAGAGCGAGACACGCAGTGAGTGTTCTGATTTTGAAGTTGTTCCCAAAAGAAGGCGACAGAGGGGCTCAGAGACCGACACAGACAGTGAAGTTCATGAGAGTGCAAGTGACAAGGATAGTTTAAGCAAAGGGAGACTTCCCCTAAGAGAGGAACGGTCCGAAAACAAAAAACCTGTCAAGCCACAGCCGTCTTTTAAGCCTGAAAACCATGTCCGAATAGATAATAGGCAATTAGAGAAACCTTACATAAGAGATGAGGAGAAGTCTAAACCAGGTTTCCTTCCAAAAGGGGAGCCTACAAGGCGTGGCAGAGGAGGAACATTCAGACGAGGTGGGAGGGATCCTGGAGGCCGGCCATCCCGCCCTGCTACCTTAAGAAGACCGGCTTATCCGGACAATCAGTGGAACCCAAGGCAGGCAGAACCTCCTAAACCTGAGGATGGAGAGCCACCAAGAAGACACGAGCAGTTTATGCCCATACCTGCAGATAAACGACCTCCAAAATTTGAGCGAAAATTTGACCCAGCTAGAGAGAGGCCCCGAAGGCAGCGTCCTACCCGACCACCAAGGCAAGATAAGCCACCTAGATTTAGACGGCTGAGAGAGAGAGAGAGGCTGCTTCAAAGACAAATGAGGTGTTGGTACCCACAAATGGCACAGTTAATAATGTTGTTCAAGAACCAGTTAATCCACCTGTGGACATTTCGGGAAATAAGACACCAGATTTGTCTAACCAGAACTCTTCGGGTCAGGCAAATGAAGAATGGGAAACAGCCTCTGAAAGCTGTGATTTTAATGAGAGAAGAGAGAGGGACGAGAAAAAAAATGCTGATATGAGTTCACAAGCAGTTGTAAAGACTGGAGAAAGTGTTTTGCCTCCAAAAAGGGAAATAGCAAAGAGAAGTTTTTCTAGTCAGAGACCTGGAGTTGATCGCCAGAATCGTCGTGGCAACAATGGTCCACCCAAATCAGGAAGGAATTTCTCAGGTCCTAGGAATGAAAGAAGAAATGGCCCACCATCAAAAAGTGGGAAGAGAGGGCCATTTGATGAGCAGTCCTCAGGCACAGCTGGTGTTGACCCTGTCAGTGGTAACTCTGCACATCACCAAGAAGGGGTGCCTAACGGTGCAGGACAAAAGAATTCCAAGGATGCTACTGGGAAAAAGAGAGAAGATACCAAACCCGTCCCTAAAAAACCAAAAGAGAAAGTAGATACTCTCTCACAGTTTGATCTAAACAATTATGCAAGTGTTGTTATCATTGATGATCATCCTGAAGTAACTGTAGTTGAAGACCCCCAGTCAAATTTGAATGATGATGGCTTTACTGAAGTTGTATCTAAAAAACAGCAAAAGCGGCTACAGGATGAGGAACGCCGAAAGAAGGAAGAGCAAGTTGTACAGGTATGGAGCAAAAAAAAATATAGGTGAAAAAGGAAGAAGTCAGACTTCTAAGCTTCCTCCAAGGTTTGCCAAAAAACAAGCTACTGGGACTCAGCAAGTTCAGGCCCCACCCTCTGTACCACTTCCAGTCTCTTCCTCAGCTCCAGCCTTAACATCCCTGGCACCTGCAGTTCCTGCATCCACCCCAGCTCCAGTTCCTGTGCTGGCATCAGCCACAGCTCTAGTTCCAGTGTCAACCCCAGCTCCGGTTCTGACTTCATGCCCAGCTCCAGTTCCAACCTCAGCCTCAGCTCCTGTTCCAGCATCCACTTCATCTCCAGTCACAGCCTCTTCCTCATCCCAGCCGTCAGTCCCTGCTCCGACTCCTATCCTGGCCTCAGCCTCAACTACAGTCTCCATCCCTATTCTCGCCTCTGCTTCGATTCCTATCCTTGCTTCAGCCCTAGCACCAGCTTCAGTTTCTTCTCCACCCCCAGTGGTCTCAGCTACAGCCGTGCCATCTATTTCAACACCAGCTGCCCCAGCCTCGGCCCCAACAGCCTCAGTGCCACTTGCCCCAGGCTCAGCTGCATCCACTGCCCCAACCCCGGCCTCAATGGTACAGACGCAGACACAGAACCACAAACCAGTCCAGAGTCCACTTCCACCTTCAACACCATCTTCAAAGCAGCCACCACCTTCGATTAGATTACCTTCAGCTCAGACATCTAATGGCACAGATTATGTAGCCACTGGGAAGTCCATGCAGACTTCACAGTCACACAGCTCTCTAACAGCTGAGTTATGGGATAACAAAGTAACTGCTCCAGCTGTGCTCAATGACATTTCTAAAAAATTAGGTCCTATTAGTCCACCACAGCCACCTTCAGTCAGTGCATGGAATAAGCCCTTAACATCATTTGGATCAGCAACATCATCAGAGGGAACAAGAAATGGTCAAGAGAGTGGTGTTGAAATTGGAATTGACACAATTCAGTTTGGTGCTCCAGCCTCAAATGGGAATGAAAATGAGGTGGTTCCTGTGCTTTCAGAGAAACCAACTGACAAAGTTCCTGAACCTAAAGAGCAGCGTCAGAAACAGCCTCGGGCAGGGCCCATTAAAGCTCAGAAGCTTCCAGACTTGAGTCTGGTAGAAAACAAAGAACATAAACCTGGTCCCATTGGAAAGGAACGATCATTAAAAATTAGAAAAGTGAAAGATGCCCAACAGGTTGAACCAGAAGGACAAGAGAAACCCGGCCCGGCTGCGGTCAGAAGCACAGACCCTGGAACAGCAAAGGAAACCAAAGCAGTCTCAGAAATGTCTGCTGAGATCGGAGCAATGATCTCGGTGTCCGCTCCAGAATATGGCACTGATGCAAAGGAGTCTGTAACAGACTACACTACACCTTCCTCTTCTCTGCCTAACACTGTGGCTACTAATAATGCAAAGATGGAGGATACTTTGGTTAATAATGTGCCCCTGCCCAGCAGCCTTCCCCTCCCTAAGAGGGAGGCCATGCAACAGAGCTCCAGCCTGACCTCAGTTCCTCCTCCTCCTTTCAGCCTCACCTTCAAGATGGAGTCTGCGCGGAAGGCATGGGAAAATTCTCCAAATCTAAGGGAAAAGGGGTCCCCAGTCACTTCTACAGCACCTCCAACTGTGCGTGGCGTCAGCAGTAGTGCCAGTGGACCAAGCACTGCTAATTACAACTCATTTTCCAGTGCATCAATGCCTCAGATCCCAGTTGCCTCGGTCACTCCTACAGCATCGCTATCGGGAGCTGGTACTTACACGACCTCTTCATTGAGTACAAAATCTACAACCACGTCGGACCCTCCTAATATTTGTAAAGTAAAACCCCAACAATTACAGACCAGCAGCTTGCCTTCTGCCAGTCATTTTTCACAGTTAAGCTGTATGCCTTCCCTTATTGCACAGCAACAGCAGAGTCCACAAGTTTATGTGTCTCAGTCGGCAGCAGCTCAAATCCCAGCCTTCTATATGGATACAAGTCATTTATTCAATACCCAGCATGCGCGATTGGCTCTGCCATCCCTGGCCCAGCAGCAGGGCTTCCAACCTGGTCTGTCGCAGCCAACATCCGTTCGGCAGATTCCAATCCCTATCTATGCCCCACTACAAGGGCAGCATCAAGCCCAGCTGAGTTTGGGGGCTGGGCCTGCTGTTTCCCAGGCTCAGGAATTATTCAGTTCTTCAATTCAACCATATAGGTCGCAGCCAGCCTTTATGCAAAGCAGCCTTTCCCAGCCTTCTGTGGTCCTCTCTGGTACAGCTCTCCACAACTTCCCAGCAGTCCAGCACCAGGAGCTTGCCAAGGCACAGTCAGGTCTTGCCTTTCAGCAGACTTCAAATACTCAGCCCATCCCTATACTGTTTGAACATCAGCTGGGTCAGGCATCAGGACTAGGAAGTTCTCAGCTGATTGATACACATCTTCTTCAGGCAAGAGCAAATCTTACTCAAGCGTCAAATCTTTACTCTGGACAAGTACAGCAGCCTGGTCAGACAAATTTTTATAACACTGCCCAATCACCAAGTGCTCTCCAGCAGGTTACAGTACCATTACCAGCATCCCAGCTTTCCTTGACTAATTTTGGATCTACAGGACAGCCTCTGATTGCCTTGCCTCAGACACTTCAGCCCCAGTTACAGCACACAACCCCACAAGCACAGGCTCAGAGCTTGAGCCGTCCTGCCCAAGTAAGCCAGCCTTTCAGAGGGTTAATCCCTGCTGGAACGCAGCATGGCATGATGGCAACCACAGGAAAAATGTCTGAAATGGAACTCAAAGCCTTTGGGAGTGGCATTGATATCAAACCAGGAACACCACCAATTGGTGGTCGAAGCACCACGCCAACATCTAGTCCATTCAGGGCTACATCAACAAGTCCAAACAGCCAGTCTAGCAAAATGAACAGCATTGTTTATTAGAAACAGTTCCAGTCAGCCCCTGCCACAGTGAGAATGGCACAGCCGTTTCCTGCACAGTTTGCACCCCAGATTCTCTCTCAGCCTAACCTGGTCCCTCCATTGGTAAGAGCCCCACATACTAACACCTTCCCAGCGCCTGTACAGAGGCCACCAATGGCACTGGCCAGTCAGATGCCTCCTCCTCCGCTGACCACAGGCCTCATGAGCCATGCCCGTTTGCCACCTGTAGCCAGGGGCCCTTGTGGATCACTGTCTGGAGTCAGAGGCAATCAGGCCCAGGCTGCACTGAAGGCTGAACAAGATATGAAGAAGAGAGCTGTGGGAAGAGGACTCAGCCACAAGACATTTGGTCCTAGGTGTTGGCAAAGCAGAGAGCAGAGGTTCTTCAGTCCACGCAGCGGTTCTTCTCTGAGCAGCAACAGAGCAAACAGATAGGAGGCAAAGCCCAGAAAGTGGACAGTGATACAAGTAAACCTGAGACACTGAGTGACCCTCCTGGTACCTGTCAGGAAAAAGTAGAAGAAAAGCCACCCCCTGCACCCACCATAACCACCAAACCTGTTAGAACTGGACCAATCAAACCTCAGGCGATCAAAACCGAAGAAACAAAATCATAAAGGCTGTGGTTTATTGAGGGTGGGTGGGCAGGGAAAGTGAAGTCAAATAATGCCAGCAGCCACGGGGTGAAGTGATCTGTGACACTGTCCTGTGAGATACACAAGGGGCATAGAGCATTTTACACTGACAGCTGCTACACCGATTACAACAAGGCTCCACAGGCTCGCACCTCCCGAGTAACATTTGCATCTTCGGTTGGTTTATATACAAGTGTGCAAACAGTCTGTAAGTGCGCACAGTTTAATCTTAAGGAGCATGAAACACCAGAAGTAGGAGAAGAGTGATAACCACAGAGTAGCTCAGCTGGACACTGGGCAGTCCCATTGCCCCATCAGCTGTGGTTCTTTTGCTCCCTTGTGTTCTTTGGATATGTCTATGGCATTTCTAGGCTTGAAAGTAAAATGATGCTATCTGGTGCTGGATAGAGGAGCCTTATTTTTTATTATGGCAGCTTGCTATTTTGTAAAGAGAATAAGGATGTATATATCGGAGGGCTTGGAACAAGGATATGAAGGTAGGAATTGATATAATTATATTAAAACCTTAAAACTATGAGAAAAATTAAAGATAAGATATTCTCTTCATGAAAATGCACCATAGAGATACCTAAGTTTTTTTGCCATATGCCTTGAATTCTCTCCATTTTGTACAGAATACATAATATTTTCTCAAAGATCTTTGATTTCATCAAAGATAACTGGATGGTGTTGATTGCAGGATGACATTTAAACTCAAAGTTATTTAATAATAATAATAATAATAATAATAATATAAACAGTATACGCTATAATATAAGGTAATGTCATTGGTCAAATGGGACAGTTAACAGAAATAGTTGCAATGTTAAATTTAATTCATACAATTTTAAGATATAAATGAAGCAATTTTGTCTAAGAATAATATATTCTAATAAAACATATAAACATTCTTATCTTGTTACATTACATAGTTCAAGAGATAGTATAAACTCTTACAATCAATTGAAAATATTATTCAAATTCCTTATGTATTGCCAATACAAAAGTCCTTGAATAATTAAAGCAAGTTTAAAAATAATCTAACAGAGTTTCCTGAGGGACTTATTTTCTCTTTTTCTTAAACTATTCACAAATTAACAATATTTGAAATGAATATGTTATTATGTAACAAAATTTTCTGAACAATAATATCAATTTATAAATCATTACCAAAAAAAGTCCAGGGCCAGATGGCTTCAGTGCAGAATTCTACCAGATCTTCAAAGAAGACCTAATACCAACACTCCTCAAACCATTCCATACAATAGAAAAAGAAGGAACACTACCTAATTTATTTGATGCCATAATTACTCTGATACCTAAACCACACAGAGTCCCAACAAAGAAAGAGAACTTCAGACCAAATTTGCTTAAAAATATCGATGCAAAAATACTCAATAAAATTCTGGCAAACTGAATCCAAGAACACATTAAAATGATCATTCACCATGATCAAGTAGGCTTCATCCCAGGGATGCAAGGTTGGTTCAATATACAAAAATCCATTAAAGTAATCCACCATATAAACAAACTCAAAGAAGAAAAATCACATGATCATTTCATTCGATGTTGAAAGAGCATTTGACAAAATATGACACCCCTTCATGTTAAAAGTATTGAGAGATCAGGAGTTCAAATCCCATATCTAAACATATATAAAAGCAATATATAGCAAACCAGTACCCAATATTAAATTAAATGGAGAGATACTTGAACCAATCCCACTAAAATCAGGGACGAGACAAGCATGTCCACTCTCTCCACATATATTCAATATAGTACTTGAAGTTCTAGCAATAAGACAAATACAAGAGGTCAAGGGGATACAAATTGGGAAAGAAAAATTCTTCATATGATGTTTACAGCTTGATTGTAAAGAGAACGTCCTGACCACACAAATTATTGAAACCTTTATCACGTTTTTGTTTGCTGAGGCAAAGTCTTACTCCATAGTCTAGGCTAGCTTTGAATTTATAGTAATCCACCTGCCTCAACACCCTGAGAGCTTAAGTTATGGGTGTGAGCCAGCCTAGCTGGCTTTCCAGGAGCCTGTCTTAGCTCTCTAATATTTACACCACACTTAGAGGCTCTAACTGTGCTTTGCGGTTATGTTTTTTTTCCCTTGTCAAAGTATAGATTGCTAGGTTTTCAAGTATGAAGTGTTTAAGTCAGTGGTTCTCAACCTTTCTAAAACCGGGACCCTTTAATATTGTTCCTCATATTGCGGTGTCCCCAATCATAAAATACTTTTGTTTCTACTCCACAACTGTAATTTTGCTGTTCTTATGAATCATAACTTAAATATTTGATATGCGGTGTGTATTTTCAAATTGAACATAGTTAAAACAGACTGATCGAAAAGAGACTGTAAGTATATATTGTGAAATATTTATTTCTAATTACAAATAAGTGAAATACTGTCTTGAAGCATGGTGCAGTGTGGGTAACAGTCTTAATATAACAACAGCAAACTCTATTGCTACGTTTTGCAAACAGTGTGCACGGGAAGTCAACGTCAATGCCAAGGTTGAGATCGCTTCTTTCTCGCCAGGTCAGAAATTCTCAGGCAGTGAATTTTCAATCACAAAAAGAAGATCGCCATCTTCCAGGACAAGTCTGCTTCTGAATTCAGACTTGATAACAACGGGCTGGCGAAACTCGTTTCACAGAAATGGAAGAAGAAGGTACAACATGGTCTCAGACAGAACAGAGCGTAGTCTCAGATAGAACCCAGGAAATGACTGCAAATGCTTGCTTGATCCATAACTGTGTGACTGGCATTGCAGAGAAATCAGTTCTTGCTGCATGACTGTTAATAAGTTTAGTGAACTCTTGGGCTGTCTCAGGAACATCTTTATGTTGTCTGTTGTTGGGAGCGATGCCCTTGAAGCCCTCCATTATTGATGTTATTATTATGGTTAGAATTAAGTATGACTGGGTTCGTGGAAAATCCCCAGCCAGCTACAGAAGACTAATACAAATGTGGTGGTCAAAATGAATAATCATATGATAACGTCTGACGTTAAGATACCCAATGTGATGACCTGTAACCTTTCTGAAAAACCAACATCCTACTGACTAATAGATATGACAAACCTGTGACCTTTCTGACATCCTGTCAACATCAGCAAATTCCCTGACCACACGAGTACTGTGTCCTTGGCCTGCGTAAATGTTTCTTATTCCCCCTCCCTCTGTTACCCATGTTATGGTATAAATTCAGCCTTGGGGAAAAATAAAATTGTCGCCTTGGTCAGACTCTTGTCTTGGCGTCCTTCTTCGAGTCTCTCGTCCCCCATTCTCTTCCAGGTACCTTCAGTACCCTCATTGACAGTCTATGAATGGGCTTCTGGCAAGTGCAAATGAACTGTTTGGTATTTTGGAAAATTCAATGAAATTTCGTCTGTAAGCATGGGCAAGTGTTTGTTCTCAGAAATTATCATCGTAATCCTTTCATCTGGTCAGTGTCATGCTCCTCAAAGACAGCAGAAAAAGTAGGCAACATATAAAGTTTATTTTCATCCAATTCCTTTTTTTTTCTTCGCCAAACCTCAAGTTTCATCTGGAATGACCATATTTATTCAGATAAATTGAGGCATGCTGCATTTGTCCTTGCAACGATAAATTTGACTCATTCAAGATGGCAAAAATGTCAACCAAGTAAGTTATTTTCTGAAATCCACTTTGTTTATTCTTTTCTCATACAGTATTTCCTGTCTGCAGCCTTCCCTCCCTTACATCTTCCTCCCGTTCAGATTCACTGCTCCTCTGTTTCCTTTCATAAAAGAGCAGGATTCCCAGTGATATAATGAAACATGACGTAACAAGATGCAATGAGACCAATCACAAACTGTCATATCCAGGGTAGATGAGTAACTCAGTAGGAAAAGGGCCCCAAGGGCAGGCAAAAGAGTCATAGACTCTCCATCCCCCACTCATATTGTTAGGAGTCCCACAAAAATCTCGAGTTACACAACCATAGCATATACGTATCCACAGACCAGACACGCTATGTGATTGCTGCTTCAGTCTCTGTGAGCCTCTAGGAGCCCTGTTTAGTTGATTCCATGGGTTGTTTTCTCTTTGTGTCCCTGACTCAACTGACTGTTACAATCCTTCCTCCCCATCTTCTGCAACACTTTTATTGCTGAAAAGTTCTTTGAACTGTGGCCATGCTTTCTGATTAAAAAAACGCTTTTAAGTTTTGTACCCAGATCCCACCGGGAGAGAGCTGGTCTCCCAGGAGTGCTGACACACCTGAGAACACAGGTAAGACAACCACTTCTGCTCCGAGTGACCCATCCAGAGCACTTAGGACACAGGAACCGAGGAGCAGTGTGGGTAAGATTCTTCTGGTTTCCATCTGTGCTTGGAGTTGACCCTGTGCCATAGCTCTCTGTACCCAGGTCCAGCTAGGAGAGAGCTGGTCTCCCAGGAGTTTACAGGAGGGCCAAAGAACTGGCAGAGACAGCAAGACCAGCTAACACCAGAGATAACCAGATGGCGAGAGGCAAGGACAAGAACTTAAGCAACAGAAATCAAGGCCACTTGGCATCATCAGAACCCAGTTCTCCCACCAGAGCAAGTCTTGGATACACCAACAGACCGGAAAAGCAAGATTCTGCTTTAAAAAATCACATCACATGATGATAGTAGAGGACTTTAAGAAGGACATAAATAACTCCCTTAAAGAAATACAGGACAACACAAATAAAGAGGTAGAAGCCCTTAAAGAGGAAACACAAAAATCCCTTAAAGAAATACAGGAAAACACAGTCAAACAGGTGAAGGAATTGAACAAAACCATCCAGGATCTAAAAAATGGAAATAGAAACAAAAAGAAATCACAAAGTGAGGCAACCCTAGAGATAGAAAACCTAGGAAAGAGATCAGGAGTCATAGACACAAACATCACCAACAGAATACAAGAGATTGAAGAGAGAATTTCAGGGACAGAAGATACCATAGAAAACATTGACACAACCATCAAAGACAATGCAAAAAGCAAAAAGACCCTAACCCAAAATATCCAGGAAATACAGGAAATACAATGAGAAGATCAAACCTAAGGATAATAGATATAGAAGAGAGTGAAGATTCCCAATTTAAAGGACGAGTGAATATCTTCAACAAAATCATAGAAGAAAACTTCCCTAACCTAAAGAAAGAGATGACCACGAACATACAAGAAGCCTCCAGAACTCCAAATAGATTGGATCAGAAAAGAAACTCCTCCCATCACATAATAGTCAAAACAGCAAATACACAAAAGAAAGAATATTAAAGCAGTAAGGGAAAAAGGTCAAGTAACATATAAAGGCAGACCTATCAGAATTACACCAGACCTCTCACCAGAGACTATGAAAGCCAGAAGATCCTGGACAGATGTCATGCAGACCCTAAGAGAACACAAATGCCAGCCCAGGCTACTATATCCAGCAAAACTCCCCATTACCATAAATGGAGAAACCAAGATATTCCATGACAGAACCAAATTTACACAATATCTTTCCACAAATCCAGCCCTACAAAGGATAATAGATGGAAAACTCCAACACAAGGAGGGAAACGACACCCTAGAAAAAGCAAGAAAGCAATCATCTTTCAACTAACGCAAAAGAAAAGAGCCACACAAATATAATTCCACTTCTAACAACAAAAATAATAGGAAACAACAATCACCATTTCTTAATATCTCTTAACATCAATGGACTCAATTCCCCAATAAAAAGACATAGACTAACAGACTGGATATATAAACAGGACCCAGCATTTTGCTGCATACAGAAAGCGTACCTTACTGACAAAGACAGACACTTCCTCAGAGTAAAAGGCTGGGAAAAAATTTTCCAAGCAAATGGTCCCAAGAAAGCAGCTGGAGTAGCCATTCTAATATCAAATAAAATCGGCTTTCAACCAAAAGCTATAAAAAAAGATGACCTCATGCTCATCAAAGGAAAAATCCACCAAGATGAACTCTCAATTCTGAATATCTAAGCTCTGAATGTAAGGGCACACACGTTCAGTATATGCAAGAGCATATACGTTCTTTGAACTTTACTAAAGCTCAAAGCACATATTGCGTCTCACACAATACTAGTGGGCGACTTCAACACCCCATTCTTATCAATGGACAGATCATGAAAACAGAAACTCAACAGAGACACAGAAAAAACTAACAGAAGTTATAAACCAAGTGGACTTAACAGCTATCTATAGGACATTTCATCCTAAAAAAAAAAAAAAAAAAAAAAAGAATATACCTTCTTCTCAGCACCTCATGGTACCTTCTCGAAAAATGACCATACAATTGGTCACAAAACAGGCCTGAACAGATATAAGAAGATAGAGATAATCCCATGCATTCTATCAGATCACTACAGAATAAGGCTGGTCTTCAATAACATCACAAACAACAGAAAGTCCACATACACATGGGTTGCATTGTTTAACAATTTGAGTCACAGACAGACCCCCAACCTTCTGTGGAATTACTACCCTCATTTCTGTGATGAGTGACGTATTAGCCAGGAACAATATTTTCAAGATATTGTTTTAATAGACCTTCCCCCTCAGGCGCAAATAAATCATGACTCCTTTACACAGGTTAGAAGACAGATTTAGACTTGATGGGAGAGTGCGACTAAATCACAGTACAATGCTTGGAAAGTTTACCTCCTTCTAATGTCATATTTCTTTCTAAATGGCCATGATGAGTGACTGTTATAGAAGGTTCATGAAAGCAGTGGAGTATTTAAAAAAGTTAAGACTTTACGACAGGTTTCAAAAATATCTGAAAGTCCGCATATACGTTCAAGCTTAATAGTTCTGTATCATAATACCCTCTAATAGTTTTCAAGAACCTTTCTTGGCAATTAAAAAATTAACTGGGGTTGGGGATTTAGCTCAGTGGTAGAGCGCTTACCTAGCTAGTGCAAGGCCCTGGGTTCGGTCCCCAGCTTTGGAAAAAAAAAATTAACTAAAGCTAAAGAGAGATAAAAAGAAAACCAAATGAAATGTGTGAAGATTATGAGGTATAAGTTGAAAATGAGTATGTGGGCTGAAGAACAAGGGCAGACTCTTATTTAAAGCTACCTAGAGTTTAGACAATGAGAGATTATTGAAGAGGCTGCCTCCCTCCTTCTGCAACCAGGTAAAATCGTTCTACTCATGATGGTTGGGGAACTGTCTCCTACTGTGGCAAGGTGACCTCCAAAACCACAGAAGATGGGGATAAAGCTGGATGGTCTGCAGAGAATTTACCCATCTTTTACTTCTTTGAAAGGGATTTATATTTGATGCTTTGTTTCTAATAATTGTGTGCTACTGAGGCCATGTTTCATGTCGGATCCCCGAGCCTTAATCAATTTGTGAAAAGGCATTTGCATGAGTTTCCAAGGACCCGTGGTATACCATGTGGACAGTAGCTCACTGTAGGACCAGCCTGGTACCATTTGCTGTTTCAGTACTGGAGATTTAGCCCAGAGTCTCGTATGAAGCAGGCAAATGCTCCATCCTGGGAGCTAATGCACCAAGCCTGTACCAGTGCAGCTTTTACTAGTGCGAGGAAGCAGCGCTGTGTGTTGCGATGTGTGCAAAATAAGCTGCAGATCCAGGGAGAGCTGACCGCTCACTCTCACCCGCTAAACTTTCTATTTAACCGTGAATCACAAAAACAGTACATTAATTAGCTCTCTGTCACCAAAAGACCTGAGTTTTGGAGCTCTTAATCCACAGTCTCTAGGTTCCGTTGTTCCAACTCTGTCTATGCAACACATCGTGATAGGCTGTGTGCTGGGGGAAGCTACCGGCCTCCCAGGGGACGTCAGACGAACACAGCACAACAAGATACAATAAGGCCAAGCACGAAAACTCACATTAAGGCTTGGCGAGGCAACGGAGTAGGAGGAAAAGGGTCCCAAGAACAGGCAAACGAGTCAAAGACACTCCCACCCCCACTATTAGGAGTCCCACAAAAAAACCCAAGCTAAACAACTACACTATATTTGTAGAAGACCTAAGGTAGAACCACGTAGATTCTGTGATTGCTGCTTCAGTCTCTGTGAGCCTCCATGGGCCCTGCTGTTTTCTCTAGCTGGTTTCCACAAGTCTTCCTCCCCACTTTCCAGAGTTTTCTTTGAGCTCAGAGGGTGGGAAGACGGTATCGATGGAGACCTCCAACCTGGGCTCTCTCTCTGCCTCATACAAGACCTACACATTTTATGTTCTTTCCTGTAGTTTTGTATTTCCACAGTTATGGAATTCATAAAAGAGGTTTGAGATTCAGAAAAACATATAGAAACCACTCTCACATATAGCTTCAGCTCTTATCAGTGCCGATAACAATGACATTTATTTGGTCTTCCTAATAAAACGAAACCAAAGGTTTGGAAAGCAGCGTTCCATGAGGATTATTTCCTTTTTGGGTCCAGTGTTTAATTCCTTAAGCAAAGCCAGCACAACACATGTAGCGCTCAGTTTTCTGATTATGGCTCCTGGAGGCCGGGAGACGTGTTAGATGTTTTCTCTTGATCACTGTGAGGTTTGGGCCTCTAATGCCTCCCCAGAGCAACTACACGGAGCCATGAGCTTCTTCAAGGCTGTGTTTCATGAAGGGGCTCATTTACTTACCCATCTCTTTAGAATGGCTTTTCCAGACTACTCCTTAAGGAGTAGTCTCTTGCTGGAGGATTGACAAACCCATTTGAGGTTAACTCTTAAGGAGAAAATAATAGTATAGATGGTTGAAATATTTTTGTAGTGGGCTACAGTGTCATGTCTCTCCCTAGTGCCAAAGGTAGATTGGATTCTTTTCTTTTCTTTTTTGGAGCTGGAAACCGAACTCAGGGCCTTGCGCTTGCTAGGCAAGCGCTCTACCACTGAGCTAAATCCCCAACCCCAGATTGGATTCTTTTGACCAGGAGGAAATAATGTCTCTTTATTAGACATAAACAGAGCTCCGATAGCCATCTTTGATGTCCTATAAGGCCACCATTATAGGGCCAACCCCTAACAGGAATTAAGGGCCTAAAATCATTGAGGAAATAGGTTGAAATTGGGAAATAGATACAACTTGTTTGTTCCACAAAAATCCAAAGATCCATCTCCAGATGATCCAGAGCTTGGTGTCTGCTTTGCAACCCTCCTTTCCATGTTCACCTAGCCTCAAGGTAGAAGTGTCATTTAGAAACTGGAGCTACTCTGAACTAGCATATTTTTTTGTCCTTCGGCTAGGACAGAACAAAGGCCATTCCTGATTTGAGTCAAGAGCGAGAATTCTCTTTCAGGTTCCCTGCCCCCGAGCCTCCAGTAACTTCTTTCTGTCTCCTGCCCTCAGCAATTTCACATTTGGGAAGTCTGAGACCCATGCAGAGGCACACAGTTCACTGTAAAGGGTCTGTTTCACACCTGAGGTTTCAGTAGCCCATGGATACCTTTCAGTTGCTTCTGTGTATGTTTGAAATTAATGGCAGACTAGTAGATCCATAGCCACCATCAGCTGCTCATAACAGAAACATGGTTTAAGAATTCTCTCCATTTTAGAGTGATACAAAAGCTCGAATACGATTCAAACATTCTTGATCTGGCCATTCTTTACATTTTGGGAATGTAAAACAACAGAGAATTTCCAAGAATGCTCATGTTACAAAAAGGCACGGGCTTTACGAAATTGGTTTTAGAGTTTTTGAAAGTTTTCTTTGATTCCAAGCTGCTCCATGTCCACTTTTTCTTATTTCTGATGCAAGAGCTATGATTCCTAAGTCCCTGGCCTCTTCCAGAGAATCTGCCTGCCCATAGGGGATGGCACGTGTTAAGTTGCTATGGTTTTGATTTAGAAGGCTTGTGGAGAAAGCCAATGCACTGTGTCCCGTGGGAATTTCAGAAATAGTTGTCCCTGGTTTTGTATCTTTAAATTAGAAGCTCTTTGTGGTGGCGGGCTATTCTTTTAGCAGTATGCACTGCTAAGCATGATATACCCACTCTGCTATGTAAATAAAGACATTATTGTTGGAATAATGCAAGGCAGGGGATGTCTCTTCGGGTAGGCTTATCTGCCAATCTGTGTTTAGTTGGCTTTTCAGCCCACCCATTGTAATTACCACCTTTCAGTCTTCCGGAATAGGGATCTGGGAAGGGGATTCATTCCAACTGGGTTACTTAAATGGGAATTTTCCACATATACAGTATCTCCTCCTCAGATCGCAAATCCACTCCCCCATCCTTCCTGTGTGCTTTAGAAGCCCTCCGCAGACTATTATTATGAGCTGAAGGGCAGGTTTCAAGCTCCCCCTGCTTCTGAGCTGGTGCAGCCGTCAGTAAGCTGCGTGCATTTCAGATCGCTACTCCTCGTTCTAATTTCACTGGGAATTGTGCTAACTTTAAGAGTGCGAATTGTTTCAGGAGCTAAGTTGGCAAACGCTGAATATCAGGTCTGTTGCATGTTGTCTGGCCTTTTTATAATTGGACACTATTTAATATAGATGGTTTGATGGGTGTTATAACTAAAGATTTTATTAAATATGTCACATAAGCTGTTTTGAGGTTCTTAGGAATGTAGCCAAGGGCCTTGTGCATGCTAGGTAATCATTCTTTACTCAGCCACATCTATAGCTTTAATTTTTTTTTAAAACAAGACGTTAAAATATTAAATACAAAGGGAAACATTATCATCCACTGTGGTAGACCCTGTAACATTCATGATCTTCAGGAATTTTGCAATATCCTTCCTTTTGCCCTCAAAGCTCGTGGCTGAGAAATAGATATTTGGAGTTGAGTCTACAGTTGAAGGCCTGTGCTACACCAGGATGAGTTTCCCTGCATTTTCTTTTTTTTTTTTTTTTTTTTTTTTTTTTTTTTTTTTTTTTTTTGGTGGTGCACGCCTTTAATCCAAGCACTCAGGAGGCAGAGACAGTGAGTTTGAGAGTTTGAGGCCAGCCTGGTCTACAGACAGTTCCAGGACAGCCAGGACTACACAGTAAGATCCTGTCATCATATCATCATCACAACAAGTACTACTACTCCAGGAGCATCTCCGACTGCCCAGCGGACCACACATCCAACAGCAGGTGAGGCTGTGACAACTTTGAAGAGAGGCAGATCCTGCGCTGAGACTTGCAATGATGTCAGCGGTCAAAGGTCTGAGTCTGAGTCGCTGCAGCTCCAGGGGCTGGCCAAGGCCTAGAGTAGATTCCCCTGGGCGTGTAGGAAGTAGGCCCTACCTCCAGCCACTGTGCTAACTGGCCACGGCCAAGTCTGCCTATGGTACCAATAGGGGATCAATAACCCTGAGCCTGGATAGATACCCTTGTTTACCTTTGGAAGCAATTGGTTCTGTCTTGACACAGCCAGAAGAGACTGCCACCCAGTGGTCAGATGGTGAACAGCAAATCGGCCCCAGGGTGGCCTTGCAGGAAGAGGGAGGGAGGATTCCTCAGTACCAAAGTGACCTCGCAGGGCCCTTGCCAAGGGTTAAGCCTGCTCATCGCATTCCAGCATCAGGACTTCCAAGTCCTGGCCTGGGTCCCCTGTCGGAATATTTGCTCCTGGGGCTTGGGCATTTTCCACCCAGGGTATGGTTTCACCCTTGACCTCATTGCTGTCCACTCAGTAGTTCCTGGTCCTTTTCTGTTATGTGTATATATTATATATATAATATATTATATGTTATATACAGCAAGTTCAAACACCCCTCAGCACAGCATCTACACAGTAGCGCAAACCCATCTAGCCCTGAAGCCCCTGCCATGTGCACGGTTAATGCCAAGCCACAGCTTCCTCTCCCACAGAGTAGGGCAGCCAAGCAGCCCTGGACCCAGGTCTGCAGAAGGTACCAGAAGGGAAGACAGGCAGCTAATGGCCCTGCAGCAAATCACAAGCTAACTGGTGCCACCATCTTGATCCCAGGGTAACAGGCAGGCGGTGACTGTGGTCTCCAAGGCCAATCTCAGGTTGAAATTCGCCTGCAGGTCTGATGCCCACACCCAGACAAGCAGATCCTATTACAAGCTTTGTTTGCTAGAGCTTGATTCCGAGAAGAATCATAACATGCACAGCAGTGTACTTGCACACAACCTGTTAGAAACCCCAACAGGAGAGGGCTGTATTTTATCGCCTCGCATATGAAAAGCTGACATGAGCTGCCCAGGGCTGGCTCTTCAGCCCAGACTCAGGCTCCTTTCTGCTCTGCCCTCATGTCTGCAAGTCCTCATCTTCATGCTCTCATGATTCCAGGCAGGAAGAGAGCAGGGAGCCTTGAGTGTTCTACACATCAGCCGGACCTGCTTTTAAAGTGCCCTTTCCTGCAGGTTTCTCCCAGTACCACCCTTTACACGCCTTAACTACCTGCCCCAGTGTGAAGGGGAGGGGAGCACGTGGCATTTAGCCAAGTTTCTCCAGTAAGCCTGAGGCTCCATCGGTGAGGAGGGAAGAGGGCGTACTGGAGAACGAGGGGCAGTCCCCAGTGCAGCTAATACTCAGGGAGGGTGACCTCCCTTAAAAACTCAAGATCCCAAGATTCCACCTGACTGGTGCTCCTTCCTTCCCCTCCACACCCAACCTCCTGCCAAAGCCTTGAACCAAGCACATCTGGGCTATGTCCGCGGCAGTCAGCGGCATGTGGAACTTCTCAAAGTGACTTCATTTGCCACTTTTATTGATCAGGTGGGTGGTCTGGCTTCTTTTCTTACCGCATTTTGTAATAACCCTGTGCTCTTGGAGAGGATCCCTGAGATGCACAGGGATGGACTCTCTCACTCCACCCAGCTTGTGTGGACAAGTCCCAGCCTGCTGGGCCCTGGCATGAGACACTCTGCAGGGACCGGGGAGCACTTTGGTTCATGACTTGGGGAAGCCAGAGACTCTGAAGACAGCATGGAGCCTCGACAGCTAGAGGGGACTTGGGCTCAGGACAGGTCCCCTTGGCCTCTGCCTCTCCCAGGACACCAGTATTCAACTACACCGTCCAGTGGCACGGAAGAGGCAGCCTCACACCACCTCCACAGTCACTGGACCTTTGACCCGAGGAGAGCTTGGTTTGTCCTCAGGGATGCATGCATGGCCTAGGAGCAGCACTGGGGACCTTGCTGACCACCATGCTCACAGACAGGCAGGACAGGCTCCTGAGTTCCTCCTCTGGCACATGGGAAGCAGCAGTCGCTTTAATGTTGTGTCCCAGGAAGCTTTACAGATTTTACTACCTCCTGAGGCTAGCGCTGGGCACCAGCACTGGGCTAAGATTGCAATGAACGATGGGTCCAGAATGTTGAGAGCGCTTACCCAAGAAGGAAGGTGTGTGGCTGTCCGCCTTGGATTGCCTCCGTTCTCTGAAGCTGGCTCTAGGTTCCCCATACCCCGCACCCTTCTGGACCACCCGCCTGCTCACCTGCCTCCCCACAACCTCCTGCACTCAGCATCCACCCTCATACCACCCAGCTGTGGTCACACCCCTTCCATCGCTCCAGAGTCTCTGAGACCAGCTGACAGGTCCTCACTGAGCCCTCTCTCTCTCCTGACAAGGGAAGGACAATGGAGATCTCATCTTGTGAGGCCTTTAGTAGAAAAGCACAGGGCACGCAGCCCTGCCCGCAGGTTACACTCAGGGAGCAGAAAGGGAATAAATAAGTATCATCCAGCTGGGGTGAACACCGGCTTCTCTTCCGGATGGCTGGGGCAGAGGTCAGCACACCTGGGCCATCATCGAAGTTACCATGGTATCAAAGGCCCTAGACTGGATTCGGTCTCCTGGGTTGTAGAAGGGGTTGCACATCACATCTGTGTAGGAGTTATGCAGCTTCCGGAACATACTGCGGATCTCATTGTCCCGCAGGGCCGTATTGGAGGAATCCACCACCATGACAAATTTCACCTTGGAATTGGTCACATAGCCGTATACCTTGTAGTCCTCGGTTGGGTAGAGCAGGCCCAGGTACAGCTCTCTCTGGTCCACCAGTGCTTTCCCCTTCGCAGAGATCTTCTCATCCACCACGTCCAGAGACGTGTGCACCATGTAGTGGAACTTGAGTTCGTTCTCTGTGGGAGTGCTTCGGATGTACAGAGGGTAATTCTCCTTGGCGATCACCGCGATGCACACTGCCTTCCCTGCATTTTCTTATTTATGGGAGCCTGCAGTGTACCACACTGTGACACATTTGTAAAGGAAGCCACAGCTTCTCCCGCTTTATGAATGGCTCTTATGTTGCAAAATTTACAAGGTGCATAATCCAGTTAGAAATTCATTTTTATCCACTGTTTTCCATCCCAAGTCTCCCTTCTCAATCACATTTGTTAGCCCTCATCTGCATTTCTTATCTCCTGCCTATGTTGTAAGTTTCTACTTCTACCTCAGAAAGACCTTGGGGGAACTCACAGAGAACTCTGGGGAGCATTTTCTTGAACCCATGCCTTTTTTCCCCCATCTTTATTAACTTGGGTATTTCTTATTTACATTTCGATTGTTATTCCCTTTCCCGGTTTCCAGGCCAACATCCCCCTAATCCCTCCCGCTCCCCTTCTATATGGGTGTTCCCCTACCCATCCTCCCCCCATTACCGCTCTCCCCCCAACAATCATGTTCACTGGGGGTTCAGTCTTGGCAGGACCAAGGGCTGAACCTATGCCTTTTAAATGTCACATCATCTCAGTTTGTTGACCTTTCCCCGTGTCTTTCATATTCTTTTTGAAATGGAACAGCAATAATGATCACCAAAATTATTAATAGGTACAATTGTAAATATATAATATACTATTAATAATATTACTGCCACTTTAATTCTTGATGCTGGATATTGCTAGCTTTCTATTCTTTTTTTTTTTTTTAGATTTATTCATTTATTATATATAAGTACACTGTAGCTGTCTTCAGACACACCAGAAGAGGGCATTAGGTCTCATTACAGATGGTTGTGAGCCACCATGTGGTTGCTGGGAATTGAACTCAGGACCTCAGGAAGAGCAGTCGGGTGCTCTAACCACGGAGCCATCTCTCCAGCCCAGCTAGCTTTCTATTTTAAGGTTAATTTCTTTCATCATTTTTTTTGTTTTCTTTATTCTTCTCTCATTCAATATATCCTGCCTGCAACTTCCCTTCCCTCCACTCCTCCTATCTCCTCCTCCCCTCCCATTTTCCACAGATTAACTCCTTCCCTGACCACCTCCACTGCCCTGAGAAGAGCGGGCCTCCCAGGGTCTTCCATTTCTGTTGTTTACCATAGGACAGTTCCAGTTAACTTAACCTGGAAAGTTCTGAGTCATAGTTCTGAGTCATGGTTACTTCTTGTTCCCTCTCTCTTTCTCCTTGTAATTAGTCAGTTAAAGTTTTCTTGTCTTTCTGAGTAGTGTCTTCTCCCTCACCCTTTCTTTCCCATTGTCACTCCTCTAAGTCTTTTTTTATCGTTGGCCTGTTCTGTAGGCTTCAAGTTCTTGTCTTCCCTCTGCAGAAGAAACTCTGAGGCAGTTTAGGTATTGCTAACCTGACTGGTGCATAAAGGCAAAACTAGAGACATTGATATAAGACCTGATGTCTCAGTTTGCTACTAAGCTGACTGCTAATGGAGGTGACGTAAATGCTGGCTAGATGTCTACAGCATTGTGTCTGGTTTGCCACAGTGCACTGTTATAGAAAGCTGTGCATATGGGCCA
>NC_141552.1:28372500-28470000 GCF_021556685.1 Rattus norvegicus
TTTTATGTTTTGTAAGAAAATTCCTGATAGTTTTCATAGCCCAAATGCCAGGGATGTTTGCCAGGTTTCAAAGGCCAGCCAGCTAGGGCAAAGACAGCATCGCTAATAAGTACATGTATGTGTTGCTAAATAGTTGGGGACAGTCCTGACTTCTTTGGACAACACTGATATTGCTTCATGTGGACAGAGATGTGGGGAGAAGGTTTTACCTTTTCTCTAAAGAACAAATGTCTTTTCTGATAAGAGGGGGGACCTCAACATCTAGTCAACATTTGTCAGGGACAATCATTCTCTTGAACTGATTCCGTTTCTCTCACTAAGTGCTGACTTCCGAAGGTGTTCCCACAAAACTCCTTGCTGGGAGACAGAGAACAGGAATCTTGAGAACTTTCCTGTCACCTAGGCATTGCCTCTTTATGGAACAAGGTTTCTGTCTAGCCATCTGCCCTTCTGACAGACCTATGCGACATCTATCGCCCATTCTTACTGTGAGCTTGAAGGATGCAGAAAGCATCAATAGAAAGGCTAGACACATACTTAGGGAAGGGTTCTGGAGATCACAGGGAAGATACCGCCGATGTCTCACTCTTCAGTGATGTATGTGCTCGGCAACCTGCAAAGTTGGTTATCCCCAAACATTTGACGCCAGGACATGGTGCTTGAAAATATAGTTCTATGATCACACACATTTTTCTTATCAGTCACACTGATATTATGACACAAAGCGGACAGTCCCTTAGCCACGCTGAGCCTCAGTCTACTAACATGAATCACAAGGTTAATCTGAGCACTGATGCCCTCCATTCAAAACACTGTCCCCAAGAACAATTGGCAAATGAACGCAAAGATGCATTTTTTTCTAAACACTTCACGTAAGTAGACTTACACCCAGCCTTTGGCTCTTGTGTCTGGATTCTTTAATTTTTCATATTTTGAAGTTCTTCTACCTTTGTAGCATGTTTCTGTGGCTCAATAGTATCCTGTACTATAGATTGTTAGCATTTATTGATTCATTTATTGGTTGATGCTTTCCCCTTTTGGCTATAATGAGTCAGGTTGTAGTTTGTGGACCAGTTTTGTATGGCCCCTGTTTTCAATTCTATAGAACTGGAATTGCCAAGTCATGTTGGAATCTATATTTATCTCCAGGAAAACTGACGGAATTCTCCAAGAGTAGCCATGATAACAGATTTATTTCTATCTTCTAGCATCTTCATGTACCATTCTTTAGTGTCTTAAAGTTTTCTCCATAAAAGTCTTTTTAGGCATCATTGTTTACATTTTTCCCTGGGTAGTTTTAAAGCTATTATACATGGGATATTTTTTCCTGATTCTATCTCAGTGAGTTAGAATTGATATATCGAACAATTGCTAAACCATACATATTACTAGTGTTATATCCTTTAACTCTGATAATAGTACTAATTAGAACTAAGAGATTTCTGATAGAGCTTTTAAGTACATTTGAGTATGAGATCATGTCATCTGTAAATAGGAATAATTTGATTGCTGCATGTTTAATTTGTACCGTCTTACCTTTCTCTCTTCTTACTCTTATCTGTACAGATAAAACATCTATATTGATTGGGAGTAAAGGGAAGCAAGCATTTACCATGCTTCCTTCTAGATCTTAGGGCAGATGCTTCCAATGTCTTCTCACTTAGTATAATGCTGCCTTATGGGTCTGCCCTACAGCCTTTATTATGCTGAAATGGTCCCTTCTCTTCTTAGCGAGATAGTCTTGAACTTGGTTTTTCTGCACCTGTCTTCAATTATTTACGTGTTGTGTTAAGTTTATTGATTCAAATATGCTAAACTTGCCTCCCTCAGATTAAACAGCTTGGTTACTGTATTCCTTTTAAACTGTTACTTTAAATTATCTTTTAACTATTTATTTAATTTTTTTCACACAAAATGTTGTCCCCCTCTCAGCTCCTCTTCACCTTCCTATCCACCCAGGTTCATATCCCCACCCCACCTCAAATTATTTTAGTTCTCTTTTGAAATATTTTTATTCTTTTTACTTTATGAATGTATTGCCTCTATGTACATGAGGAGATCCAAAGAGAGCATCAGATCCCCCTGGATCCTGAATTATAGGTGGCTGTGAGGCATGACATCAGTACTGGGGACCAAATCATGACCTCTGCAAGAGCAACAAATGCTCTTAACGGCTGAGCCATCTCTCTAGTCCCTTAATGTGCTTTTGAATTCAGTTGTAATTGTTTTGTTGAGAGTTTTATATTTATGGCCAATAAACGCATCAGTCTATTGTTTTATCATTGTCTCATTAAGGATCTTGAACATCAAGGTAATCATAACTTGGCAGAATGAGTTTGGTAGTGTGCCTTCCCTTTTGTTTGCAACAAAAGTAAGCAGACAACAATGAATATGGGCGAAGGTGTTTGGAAGGACAAACAATTATTCACTGTTAGTGTGTGCATATGGATGTAACAACTGATGGAAAGGAAAATAGAGCTTTCTCAAAAGTCTAAAGCAGAACTGTATGGCCCAACTTAACCACCTGGGGATCTATGCCCAAAAGACTCTAAATCCTACCAAAGTGGTATCTATAGTTCCTAGTTATTGCTGTAGTATTCACAATAGCTAAAAACGAGTCAGCCCAGATGTCCAAACATCGACATTCAGAAGAAGAAGAAAATGGGACACATTTACACAATGAGATTTTATTCAACGTTAAAGAAAAATGAAATCATAGAATTTCAGAAACAGTGAAAAGAAACAAAACAACCTAGACTCAGAAAGACAAATACCACATTTTCTCTCATACATGGTTTTAGATATTAATGTTTATATTCTTGTATGTATATTGCCAATTGGTCATGAAGCTAGGAAGAGTCTATGAGAGAAAGAGATATGTGTGTGTGTGTGTGTGTGTGTGTGTGTGTGTGTGTGTGTGTGTGTGTGTGTGTGTGAAAGAGAGAGGAAGTTGGGGAGGAGGAAGAGGAGGAGGAGGAATGAAAGTACAAAGGGGGACTATTATCATGGAAAGGATGAGCTGAGAGACACAAAGGGATGAGGAAGAGTAGAAAAAGACCAATAATATAATAACAAAATCTACATCAAACTCCATAATAAAACCCACTACTAAGGAGGCTAACTTAAAAACTATTAAAACAAAAGTACCCTGTTCATTTATATAAAAAATCTCTCCAATTCTCTCCCCTGAAAGGTTGTGAGTTCCTTGACCATGTCAGTGCATGACAGAAGACTAGACCACTTGACGGGAATCTTATAAAGATAAATTTGGCAAAAAGAAAGTGATGCAATGTAAGATTTTCACCAAAATGAGATCTAAAACTCTACCAGCAAAGAGAAGCTGGGGGGGGTGTGCCCTAATCTCTCTGGTGGTCAACTGTTTGGGTGTGAGGGGCTTGATGTAAGGACCCAAGACCTAAGACTCACCTTGCTTGAAGGTGTCTGCAGAGCTGGTGCCTGGGTTTGGAAAATAAGAGAGCACTAAGTTGTGAATGCCATGCTGAGAGATGCTTACATAAGAAGTTGTTGGGCCAGTTTGTGGACTCCTGCAATCTAAGTGTAGAGTCCAAACAATTTAGATAAAGCAGAGTAAACTCTGGGTGGGGATGGCTTAGTGAACTCCTGAAAAGCCCCGTAGGACTCTTTGGAATAGAAGGATTGTTCTTTTCTGGTAGCATACAATCGATTGAGAGGAATTTGCTAGTAATCTCCAGGAGTGCGGCAGGATCCAGGATCCGTGTGGTCCCCTTGTCATAGGCTGGAGATCTCGCTGTCCCCCAAGCCTGTAGCCTTCTATCATGTGCCTCTATGCTCTGATCCTGGTGTTTCTTGCAGCATTCACAGCAGGGGGTAAGTTTTTATGGAATACAAATGTCCCGGTGGTGGGGGGTCACATTTCAAAAGCTAATAGTGGGTAGAGTTGGGCAAAAGTGACAAACGTTTAAAGCTGTTGTGAGCTTTGATCCATAGCAGTTTTTACTGTTTAAACAAATATCCCAGACCAGCTATTGGAGTGAGTGGACATGCTGCGTCAGAGAAAAACAAACGCTGGGACTTAAGATCACATGGCAGGTACAGAAGGGCAATGAGCTAGTCACATGTGTCACACAGGGGATTAGGAAAGCCCCTTACTAACTTAACTGCTCCTTTACTGCTCCTTTACATTTTGCCTGATCATGGAGGGAAGCTTGGTAGAAAGTTCAGAATCACAGCCAAATACTTCCAAACCACTTGTCTTCAGGCAAAGTACTCAGCGTGGTGATCTTGTGTCTTCCTCTCTCTACAGAAGTGGTGACAATACCCTCCCCATTGGGTCACTGTGAGGATGCCTTCGGTGGCTCTTTCTATAGTATTTAGGGTGGGTTTAGGTGAGAAGAGGTGAGGGAAGGGGGTAGATAAATGAGAGTGCTTCTGGATTTGATGTATTCCAGGATCCACAGTCCCCACAGAAAAGTAACATAGGCCAACACATCAGATGAGCAATTTAAATTCATGGTTAATACAAGATTACATATTGGGCCTCAGTGTTTATCTGTGAGGAGTTGAGATCCATAGGGCTGTACACACTGCAAACACCCACTTATCCTATCTATGACTCCTGGATCCAGAGCTGGCGTTCATCTATAAGAACACTGATAGCTTAGAACCTGCTTCAATTTTATCGTCTCAGCTAGGAGCTGAGAGCAAAGCAGAGAAGGGTTTAGAATGGAGGTTTTTTGTTTGGTTGGTTTTGCTTTGTTGTTGTTTTTTTTCTGCTGGTCATTCTATTTCCATTGTGGGGTGTATGTGTGTGTGTGTGTGTGTGTGTGTGTGTGTGTGTGTGTGTGTGTGTGTGTGTGTGAGAGAGAGAGAGAAAGAGAGAGAGAGAGAGAGAGAGAGCGCTGTTTACAAGCTCATGTTCTTGTGATAAGTGGGATCATTTGGGATTCCCTGGTAAATCTTGGAGAAATACCTTAAAGGAACCGAAAAGAACCTCTAGCACACGGCTGATTGCTCACGATGTTGATGTGTGCACATTACACACAATGTAAGTGGCGACTGCTATACCTGGCCTTGTTCATAACTCCCACCTGAGCCAAACACTTCTTATTCTGAGAAGTCTGGTTTCTACCCACTCTATCTCAGCGGGAGGTGGGTATTGGTCCGATGGAGGCTATGTCTAAATCTGCTCAGACGTTGCTCCCTTCACTTCTTCAAAACACTTGGCATCTTCTGCAACCTATACCCTTATCCCAGTCCTTCTGCAAGGCTGTGCCCTTATTCTGATGCCCTACGGTAGACATTCTTACCCTTAGCTGTGGCTGTCCCTGCATTCTTGCTTGCAGAGCTTTTATCGCTTCACGGTAGCACCGGCAGAGTGGTAGCACGCATCCCTGCCATATACACTGAACTTCAATCGCCTCTTATCATCTTTACCAGCCTTACAGCATCATCCTAGTACCTCTCACCAGTTTCTCAGTAGGATCTGCCTCTCACTGAGCCAGGTTTTTTTTTTTTTTAACTTGGGTATTTCTTATTTACATTTCGAATGTTGTTCCCTTTCCCGGTTTCCGGGCAAACAGGTTTTTTTTTTTTTTTAAGGCAAAAATTGCTATTCTTCTTCCCCCCATCTTTATTAAATTGGGTATTTCTTATTTACATTTCAATTGTTATTCCCTTTCCCGGTTTCCAGGCCAACATCCCCCTAGCCCCTCCCCCTCCCCTTCTATATGGGTGTTCCCCTCCCCATCCTCCCTCCATTACCGCCCTCCCCCCAACAATCACGTTCACTGGGGGTTCAGTCTTGGCAGGACCAAGGGCTTCCCCTTCCACTGGTGCTCTTACTAGGATATTCATTGCTACCTATGAGGTCAGAGTCCAGGGTCAGTCCATGTACAGTCTTTAGGTAGTGGCTTAGTCCCTGGAAGCTCTGGTTGGCTGGCATTGTTGTACATATGGGGTCTCGAGCCCCTTCAAGCTGAGCCAGGTTTAAATCCTGACACCAAATCCTCTTTCTTGCCTCGACATCGAGGAGGGATCAGTTCTTCCTTTCTCATTCATATCTTCATATTAATTTATGGCATTCTCCTCCTAGTTATAAAAAGTAGACGGTGTCTAGCAGAAAGCAACTCACATTGTCACCATCCACAGACTTCCTAACATACAAGTTTTCCAGAAAGCGTCTCTCTCAATGCCTTGATAATAACTAACAAGAAGAAAGGAGGGAAGCATCGTGTTTGCTTTAGTCACACGAAGCATGGTTACAGCTCGCAACCTGCTTTTCATAAAGATTTTCCCAGTGTTAATGGCTGTTCTTCTTTATATAAATATATTTTAGACTTATCATGGGGCTTTGTCCTGATAACCCTAATAATCATAAGTAAAATAAAAGTCAGCAAAGCATAATCTGAGGATATATAACTTTCTTCCAAAAATTAACTTAATATTTTATACTAATTAGCAAGAAATAACAGTAGGAATCACATTTTTTTTTCAATAATTAACTTGTAGATACCTTGCATCCCAGACCCTGTTTTGTTCACTGTTTTCAGTACAGAGTGTTCAATAAAGTGGGTTATTCTTCCGTTAGGTGGAAGCCGGGAGTCATTTTCTATTATGTCACACTTGCAGAAGGAAGTATGCTTTCCTTATGAATATGGGAGCAGTTGTAAGAGTGATAGAAAAGGAATCACCAATAAGGGTGCTCTGAGGCATTGAGGTAGTTGACCATGTGAGTGCAGCCATGGGTGATCATGAGGAGGTGTGCACAAGTGCCCCTGTCTCTTGAAGGAAGATCGGGCTGATTTCCTCAGATCCCATAATACACAGAAGTAGGACAGATCAAAGGAGCAGAGCAATGAAAAATGATTGTCTCCTGTGTAAGAATGAGGTATATGGAAGTACATAGAATATATAGAAGTATATATAGAAATAGTGGAATCCATAAAAGGCTCTACTCTGGATCACCCAACTCAGAGCCAATGGGGGAATATCCTAGAACTTAGGTTCCTACACTGCAATTGTTCAGACTTTGTGTTTGTCCACTGACCGAGACCAAAGACCTCCTACGCAGGCACCTTCTCACTCCTGAGTAGCCATTAACAGCTACAGGCTCTGTCTGGCTTGGTGGTGCGCAGCTCAGCCATCCCAACAGACCATCTGTTCTACTCTGTGTGCTGCTGCTGTTCTGCATGCTCTGCACCTCCCCCGCTCACTTCTGCATCTGCGAGAAGCAGAAGTTCTTTTGAGACAAAAAAAATCAGAAGTGTTCATTCTAGGATACATATTTCAACTCAGCATTAGGCCAAGTATCTCTATGGTCCTGTCCTATAAGATCAGACTCCTGAGAGAGGAGAGATACCTCGTACATCCTTTTGTCTACCATGAGGCTCAGCCCTGGGATCTGCTATTTTTCTTTTTAAAGACAAGATCTAATTGTATAGCTATGGCTGTCCTGGAACTCTCTGGGTAGACTAGGCTAGCCTGGAACTCACAGACATATGTCTGCCTCTGCCTCTGTGCCTTGAGTGTTTGAATTAAATATATGTGCACATTTGATGGGACAGTACCAAGTCCTTAATGGGTACATGTTTCCAGAGACTTTTGAAGATTATACTCTACTCGGGGTCACAAACATTACTATCAGCCACCCCTCTTTGCTTAATCCATTTCATGGGCAATTCCAATTTGTCCATTCCATCAGCCCTCCAAAACAAGGACTGTTTTCTTCAACATTATCTTATGTTGAGAACATAATGAGACTTACGGGACTGTGGCAGTTAATCAAGACATCCCTCAGACAAAGGGAGACCTATTAGAAATCCTGATCTGAGTTTTTCTCCCTAATGTGCTCTCTTTTTCTCTTGACCATCAGGACACCCATCGTCACCACCCGTAGTGGACACCCTGCAAGGCAAAGTCCTCGGGAAGTACGTCAGCTTAGGAGGATTCACACAGCCTGTGGCCGTCTTCCTGGGAGTCCCCTTTGCCAAGCCCCCTCTCGGATCTCTGAGGTTTGCTCCACCACAGCCTGCAGAGCCCTGGAGCTTCGTAAAGAACACCACCTCCTACCCTCCTATGTAAGTCACAAGAGTGGACCTGTACCTCTTTTGGAGGAAACCTGCCTCACAATGACATAGGAAGGGCTCAACACTGTCCTCTAACTGGCTTCTACTTTGTTCTGAAATCAGTAACATTATGGAGGACTTCTGCCTCCCCAAGTCCCCGCTCTGCTTTTCAGAGGGTCTTTTTCTCTGAGTGCCTACAGAATGTTTTTTCACCCCTAACAAAAGCCTTTCAACTCCCAGAAATAAAAGAACATTATGGACACTTGAAACACTTAAAACTGCCTAGCCTCCTAGAATCCTTTCTTCATAGTGTACTACTTGAACTCCCACTACTTTATATGTTTTTGTTGTTTATTTAATGAGTGCTTACTACAGAAAAGTTAGGAAATACAAGATGTGAAGCCGAGGAATGTGACTCAACACAGGTTACTACTCAGAAACAGCTGTCACTGCCATCAACATATTTCCCGTCTCTTGTCTGTCACAGGCCTCTATCACTCTGATGAATGCCTCTCTCGCTGACCAGTATGCTGGCAGCCTCAGTCACCCTCTGCCACTGACTCTCAGATTGTTGCTTTTAATCGCCTTAATTCCAGCATCACACTGCATTATATGCACCGAGTCTTTAACATATGATCAGGATGAACTGTTGGAACTACTCCACATATTCATGAATACATTAGGATAAGTCCCACGAAATAGAATTATTGAACCTAAACAATGAACCTATTCTTAAATTTTCTCCAGAGCTTCTCCATTAAGAAACCATGCCCAAACATTAATTAGACTTACTGAAATATTTTTATTCTGCCTTTGGGGAAACAAATAATACATAATGATCATGGCAATAATAAATGTAATGTCAATCTTGATTTTTGTGGTGAAATCCTCATGAACTTAATGGATTCCTCTTTTGACATTTGAGTCATTGCTTTTAAGAGTATTACACTCTTTCCCTTGATGATGTAAGAAAAGTTCTCAGAATGAAATGTGGAACCATTTCTACTGATTCATTTCTGTGCGTGACATGCATTTCTGTGTCATCCTGACATCTGAGGATCTTTGCAGCTCCTTCTACAAGAAAATAATGCTTGGCTCCTGGGATCTGGGAATATTTCTTGTAAGGTACTGAGAATATCAGAACTGCCCCACATGAGCATATCTCAAGGTGGTGAGATATTTAATCAGGTCTCTGACCACCCTGTGCCTTGTCTTCTCATCTATGAAATGCAGACGAAGGTGGAGCTCACTGAAGAACTTAACCTATATGTGTGCGCATACAATGCAAATCAGTCTTCCTCACTGGAAGACATCAGTAACATTACCCACTCTAATCTCGAATGGCCTTTGGAATCTTTTATGAGAGCAACAATGGTTACTTCAATAATTGATAAGAGAATCCTAGCAGGCCAGGGTTGGTTGCAAAGCTCTTGGACATAGCTATCTCCTTATTGAGACCTGGCAGATTGGGATCTAGGTCAGGAAATAAGGTGACCCAGTTTATCAGTGGGTGAAGCTGAATTGGAAAGCAGTTCTCTTGGGTTACTGATGAAATGTCTGCTGGTTAAGAGCATTTCTGTGGTGATGGTGGTCCCCCCAGAACTAGACCATGTTCACCTGGTAGAGAATCTCAGTCAGCGATATATTTAGCTCACTGGACAAAGCTCAGCAGAACATGGGGTCCTGTCTAGGCAGTACAAGTAGTGTCATCTTCATGGGCAAACCAATATAAGCGCCTACGTTCTTCTTGGCCAGAGAAGATAGAAGACTCTGGAGAGGGAGACACAGTAAGTTCTCCACTTGCTGTAGAACAAGGAGACTGAAGCTTCAGGATGCAGTTCCCATGGCCTCCATTCCAGTGTCCCCAGGGGATGATAGCAACTTAAAGAATTATATCTCCCGGGCTGGAGAGATGGCTCAGCGGTTAAGAGCACTGGCTGCTCTTCCAGAGGTCCTGAATTTGAATCCCAGCAACCACATGGTGGCTCACAACCATCTGTTATGAAATCTGATGCCCTCTTCTGGTGTGTCTGAAGATAGCGACAGTGTACTTACATACATGAAATAAAAAAATAAGTTAAAAAAAAAAGATTCTATCTCCCAGCACACAGTTGATGCCAGGTAATGTTTCCAGTTTGCATCTGGTAGAATAGAACCGTGGGTGCTCTCTCTCCTCTCACAGGTGCTCCCAAGACCCCGTGGCAGGGCAAATAGTCAATGACCTTCTAACTAACCGGGAAGAGAACATTTCTCTCCAGTTTTCTGAAGACTGTCTCTACCTAAATATTTACACGCCTGCTGACTTGACAAAACGTGATAGACTGCCGGTAAGTTATGGAACTGTTCTAGCCTTCTGAGTTTCACCATGTGGCTCCTCCGTACAAACAGAAGGGCCTAAAACAACTCGAGCCATGGGCACCACAGCAATGAACCAATACAGAGACCCAGAGCTTCCCTCCACCATACAAGACATTTTCCCTTGATTTTCCCCAGGAGCCTCAGGCAATGGTACTTGCCTTCTGTGTTCCCTAAAATCTGGGAATGTTGTTGTGATGTAGCCTTCATTCCCTGAGTCTCCAAAGCAGTACTACATAGTAGCTTCTTTAACCCCCTGTGACTTTGTTTCCTCATGTGTGAAGCTGGTGTTTAGAGGTGATGGCCTCACAGATAAAATCTAATTCTTCCCTGATTTTTCTCACACAAATAGAAGGCAAACTGGTCACCTATGGTTATTTGCTGGTCATCCTTGGCCCGAGGAATTGTGTGTCAGTACAAAGAACTGCTTGCTTCTGAGAGCATTCGTGGTAGTAGCCCACAGCTAGGGGCAGATATCCTGCTGGGTTGCAGATGTTGAGAATGCTCCTGGAACTGGAGTTATTAGCCCTATGATGACACAGGTTATAGACCATTGCATTTTGCTACTGCTGATGCTTCTGCTGAAGTTGCTAATGTCACAGTTATAGAAGGCAGGGGCTTCTTCCCCAGAGAGTAGCTTCTGGGCTACACTCCATTCTCTGGGTAGGGACTATCATTGTACCTTCCAATTTAGTTAGCTGTTAGGATTCCCCGGCACGTCAAGCATTACAGATGTGAGGCTTGTATATCAGGATTCCCCAGGTCCTGATAGCAGCTATTGCTACTGTCCCATTCAGGAACAAGAGTTGCTGAAGCCTGGGGTCCATAATACCCAGCAGCTCTCTTAAACTCTTATAGAAGACAAGACCTGTAGCATCTCTTCTTTGACTTCTGTAGTCCTATTTGTCCACAAGCCTTAGCTGTCCACTCTCTCCTCTTGATTTCTCCATTTACCCTGTGTCTGTCCTCACTATTCTCAGGGACATTTCACCTGCCTCTCTCTGCTATAGTCACATTTGAGGCTGCTATGTCTAGGGTGGTATCTACCATTGCATTTTGCTACTACCGATGCTTCTGCTGAGGTTGCTAATGTCGCAACCCCTGCCGGCTCTGTTACTGCTGTGCTTCTAATGCTGCTGTCAACTCTGCCATTCTTCTGACAGACCTGTGTTGTCCCCAACTGTCCTGATGCATGCCGCTGGCCCTGTAATAGCTGCAGGGTGTTCCCCCTGGCTCTGAAGCTTTCCTTTTCTCTGTCACTGATTCCTCTCCTTTCTTCTGATCACTACCTGAGCCTACTGGACAAATAGGAGATATCAAGATAGATCAGAGGGTCATCTGCATCAGAAAAAAAGACTAGCCAAGAAGAGTCCACTCTAGAGAAGCCTTTGGCTCACATGTGCAACTTCAGCACTGAAGAGACTGAGGCAGAAGCATTTGAGCAACTTTGATGTCAGCATGGGCTACATAGCAACTATGGGTCCAGTTATGCTTACTCTGTCTTTAAAAAACAAAGTCTTACCTGAGAGGAAGAGAGGGGTGGGGAGAGAGAGAGGTAAGAAAGAAAGAAAGAAAGAAAGAAAGAAAGAAAGAAAGAAAGAAAGAAAGGAGGGAGGGAGGGAGGGAGGGAAGGAAGGAAGGGAAAGGAAAGGAAGGAAAGAAGGAAAGAAAGGAAGGAAGAAAGAAAGAAAGAAAGAAGGGAGGGAGGGAGGGAGGGAAGGAAGGAAGGAAGAAAGAAAGAAAGAAAGAAAGAAAGAAAGAAAGAAAGAGAGAGAAAGAGAGAAAGAAAGAGAAAGAAAAGAGGAGGAAGAAGTGGAGAGAGGGAGGAGGAGGAGAGAGGAGGAAGAGGAGGAGGAAGAGGAAGAGGAGGAGGAAGAGGAGGAGGAAGAGGAGGAGGAAGAGGAGGAGGAAGAGGAGGAGGAAGAGGAGGAAGAGGAGGAAGAGGAGGAGGAGGAGGAGAGAGAAGAGGAGGAAGAGGAGGAGGAGGAGGAGCGAGAAGAGGAGGAAGAGGAGGAGGAGGAGAGAGAAGAGGAGGAAGAGGAGGAGGAGGAGAGAGAAGAGGAGGAAGAGGAGGAAGAGGAGGAGGAGGAAGAGGAGGAAGAGGAGGAAGAGGAGGAGGAGGAAGAGGAGGAAGAGGAGGAGGAGGAAGAGGAGGAAGAGAAAAGGCCTTTTACTGGGTCTACTCTAGAGGCTCAGGGTGGGACTACGGGAATTTCCTCACTGGATCACTTGTTCCTTCATCCTGCTGTTGTACTCAGCATCACCATATGCACAGTCAGACACGGAGTCTGAGAAAGATGAAGACGAGCCATTGACATGAAGCCCAGGCATGAGGAGAGTAGAGTGTTGGGGTGAGCATGACAACGTTGGCCTCAGATGTTCCTGTGATGATGTTTTGTTTAAGGAGGCCTGTACAGACAGGATTCATAGTCTTTGAAGAAAGGAAGAAACAATGGCGAAGACGACATTCTAGGCCCCAGCAATGGGTAGGAAAGTTTGCCTGCTGTAGCCTTGTTCAGTACTAGCCCTGCTTCAGTGAGGCCATACTTGAGTCAGCTTAGATTTACGTAACCAAACAGTACAACTTCTATGGTCCTTCTGAGGAGCTTTCTGGTAATCTGTGTTGTTGCTTCCTTCTCCAGGTGATGGTGTGGATCCATGGAGGTGGACTAGTGTTAGGTGGGGCATCCACCTATGATGGACTAGCCCTGTCTACTCATGAAAATGTGGTGGTAGTGGTCATTCAATACCGTCTGGGTATTTGGGGATTCTTCAGGTAGTTTGAACTCTTATTAGTCTATTTGTTTTCTCATTATATATCAAAATACCAGATCAATACTTATGATATTTATAAGGAAACTATTTATTGAGTTAAGAATTTCAGAGGCTGATCATCCAAGATACATTTTTTTCCTTCTGTTTGGAGTCTGGTGTGGGCTCTTATATTGAGATCAACCTGTTAGAGGGACAAAAATGGAATCTTCAGTTTGCAGAAGAGATCACATAGGAGACACAAAGCTGGAGGGAGAAACTGAGGAAGCCTTGCAGTTTTTATTCCTGGCTCACTAGGAAACTAACCCTGGTGCTATAATCTCACCAAGGGCAGTACTCTTGTACCCCATCATTCTTTCACATGAGCACATCCCAATGTAACAGCTGCCAGATCAAAGATGCCAGGACTCAGTTCTAGTGATGGCAAGCATCTATAGACCTCTGCCAGGCTCCTTCAGAACGCATCCTGCTCTTCCACTAGCGGATCTCGCTTATCCATTAATTCTCTACTTCTTTGCACTTCTTCTAAGCAGATTTATGAGTTGTTCCTTTTATGGTTCAAGGCATAGATAATAGCTGTCTCTAGACCACCTTTTGCAGAGTGGGCACATTGTTGTAGGAGGTGGATT
The DNA here is from genome assembly GCF_021556685.1 of Rattus norvegicus. NCBI lineage: Eukaryota > Metazoa > Chordata > Mammalia > Rodentia > Muridae > Rattus > Rattus norvegicus. The sequence goes on from NC_141552.1 coordinate 28,386,302, forward strand.
GAGTTACGCCATGCTTCTGCTGTTCTGAGCAGAGGGAAAAGAACAGAACCTTCCTCCTTTTCCTGCATCTCACTGTTGGTACTGGCTATGCCACCTCCTGATTGCTTGATGTAGAAGCCTAGAGGGCATTTTGGACTCCACTATTCAATATCTAACCAATGAGCAAGTCCTTTTGGCTCCACCTTCAAAACAAACTGACCGCATCTACTTTTATCATCTACTCCCTGCTTCCACACTGATAAAAATCTTACAGTTTAGGACTGGATTATTGTTATAACCAGCAGCTTTTATAAACCCGTTACTTCTAAGGCATGAATTTTCTACAGAGTAGTCAGAATGCTATAAGAGATAGGGGCTGAATCAAATATGCTTCTTCAAATGGTTTCCACACATGTGTGGAATCCCTTGCCAGAGAGAGCCTGTGTCTGCTGTTAGATACACTCGGATGTTTGTTTCCATGGCTCCAGTGTTTTGTAACTGCTACTTTTATGACAAGCAGTAACATCTTATGATATTCATAAGCCTACCTGCTCATTATACTCGAGTCTCTATTAAACAGCTAGCACTGCTCCCAAGAGGCCTTTCTTGGTCCTGCAGTCTGAAGTACCACCCCCCACACACACACCCACACACACTGCCCCCATCCCTACATCTTTAATAAGCTGGTTTTATTTTTATTTTCAAAGAACTTTCATTACTTGATACTAAAACTTCTTCCCACTCATTTATTATTCTTTGCAGTGTGAACTGACTACACTCTCAGAAGTTGGAGATTTTTGACTGTCTTGTTTCTAGAGGAGCACTAACTAGCTCTTAGGCTATCTTCACAGTTCACAGTTCCTGGAAGATAAGTGTTAAGTCCCAGAGAGCACATTGCTAGAGACGAGAGGCAGGTGAAGCCATGTATTAGGAATGTAGAGCACAGCTTACTTCACTAAGAGCCCCAGCCTACTGCTAGCTCTGAGAGTCCAGCCATGCCATATCTAATTTCACCCTGCTTTCATTCAGCACAGGGGATGAACACAGCCGGGGCAACTGGGGTCACTTGGACCAGGTGGCTGCACTGCACTGGGTCCAGGACAACATTGACAACTTTGGAGGGGACCCAGGCTCTGTGACCATCTTTGGAGAGTCAGCAGGAGGTGAAAGTGTCTCTGTTCTTGTAAGTGTCCCTGGCACCAGACCTTATTTAGGTGTGATATCTTCTGATAGAATCCCTTGGAGACGAGACACACCCCAGCCATGGGAACTTCGCTTTCAATACCTAGATTCAGGTTGAAACTTTCATTGCTCAGCAATACACAGTGGAAGATTAAAAACTTCCTTGACTTTTTTTTCTCCATGTTTATTAAATTGTTTGTTTCTTATTTACATTTCGAATGTTATTCCCTTTCCCAGTTTCCAGGCCAACATCCCCTTAGCCCCTCCCTCTCCCCTTCTCTATGGGTGTTCCCCTCCCCATCCTTCCCCCATTACCGCCCTCCTCTCAACAATACATTCACTGGGGGTCCAGCCTTGGCAGGACCAAGGGCTTCCCCTTCCACTGGTGCCCTTACTAGGTTATTCATTGCTACCTATGAGGTCAGAGTCCAGGGTCAGTCCATGTATAGTCTTTATGTAGTGGCTTAGTCCCTGGAAGCTCTGGTTTGTTGGTATTGTTGTTCATATGGGGTCTCAAGCTCCTCCAAGCTCTTTCAGTCCTTTCTCTGAATCCTTCAACGGGGGTCCGGTTCTCAGTTCAGTGGTTTGCTGCTGGCATTCACCTCTGTATTTGCTATATTCTGGCTGTGTCTCTCAGGAGAGATCTACATCCGGTTCCTGTCAACCTGCACTTCTTTGCTTCATCCATCTTATCTAGTTTGGCTTCCTTGACTTCTAAGAGGCACTTTTATGCCCCAGAATAAAAAGCAACTGCTATATATTATTTCTCTTCTCAATTAGTTGAGTTCTTTTTCTCTTTGCTCGTTGTGTTAACATATAATTCATTTTGGAAGAGGGGAGAGAAGTGTTGAAATAAGTTGCAGATTGTAAAGGGGAAGGGTGTAAGGTAGATCAGGCATCACTGTTTCAAGCGAGACCTACACATTGAGGGAACTAGAGCTCTCAGAGCTGTCAGTGAGTCATCTTAATTGGCCTTGTGGCTCTGAAACCCCAATAAAAAGGGCAGCAGTGGGGCTGGGGATTATAGCTCAGTGGTAGAGCGCTTACCTAGGAAGCACAAGGCCCTGGGTTCGGTCCCCAGCTCCGAAAAAAAGAACCAAAAGAAAAGGGCAGCAGTGTCTGGGACTGAGGGTCTAGGGGGGAATGGAGAGATGAGTGTGAGGAAGGATGGGTAGAGGCTCAAGAGGGAGCAGTCTCAAACACACTCTGGTGATATGAGGAATCAAGTTGGGGTAGAGACAAGGAGTAGAAGACACTGTGGGAATCGATGGAAACTTCTGGGAGTCCTCAGTGACCGTCCAGCCTCCTGAGAACTGATCAGAGTGCAGACATATTACCATAATTTTCAAACTTGTGGCTGAATATTTCGAGGAAAATGGTCTTGTTTTCCTCAGAGATAAGGAAAGATGCAGATAAATCCAAGGAGGACAATTGGACATGTATTACTGTAGTGTTTTCACAGCTTTTATCCATCCCCGCATGTATCTACTATCTCTCTCCTGTAGACCTGCCTTCCATTCTCTCTCCTCTCCATTGTGGTGTATGTGTGTCCCTGGGACTCTTATTTACTTATGTTGCATAGCCTTTTCCAATTTTTGAATTTTAGCTTTATTCTGCCATGATTTTCCCTTATATAACAATTATATAGAGTTAGAGCTTCTGTCTTCCACTCTGACCCTACAGGAAACCTAAAATCTAGCTTTAGCTTTTGCAAATGGAGAACTATTTGGATACTTCAACACATGATTATTCTGGATACTTTCTCACAGATTATTTTGTTCAATAACTTAAATCGTTTAGTTCTAGGATAAAAGTCCAAGGTCTGTTTCATGCTATCCCCTTGATGAGATAACTAAATATTATTAAGAATTTCCTAATTTATACAAAAGCCATCACAGTTCATTTTCTTTTTTAGTTCCTGGGTTCCAATGTTGTTCATATGACACATTGATTTCAGGCTTACAATCTAATAACTTTAATTTCCTCCATATATTACTTACACCTGGTGATAAATTCGAATGGCTTGAAGGACAAATTTAATTAATTTTAACGTGTTTACATGCATATTGATATTATAATATGCTTAAGATGAGATTATTCAAATACTTGTTATTGATTCTACTTTTATTTCGTTGAGATCTTATTAGAAACAAGGAATAATTTCAATTTCTTAGTACTTTTTAATATTTTATTTGTGGACTGTGATATGATAGTTTTGGACAAGTTTCCATTTGCAGTTGAGAAGCTTTTGTATTCCCTATGTATAGGGTGACATATTTTGTATAAATCACTTAAGTCCAGTTGATTCATGATATATTTTAGCTCTGAGATTTCTTTGCTTATTTTTAGTTTGGAAGACGTTTCCAAATACGAGGGCTGCATATTGAAGTCCTCTGATATCCTATCCTAGGTAGCCTTTTATGTCCCTTAGTGATTGTCTTATGAAATTAAGAGGCTCCAAATGTTTGCTTTTAATTGTGGTACCTTCTAGATGAATTCTTCTTCCTTTATTAATATGTAGTGTTCCCTATCTCTTATAATTAGCATTGGTTTAAAATATACTTCATCAGCTACAAGGGTAGCTATGCCTGCCTGTTTGCGGTTACTATTTGCTTGGTAATCTGCTTTCTCTGCCTTGGTACTCTGTGTGTGAACCCCTGTCTGTTGAAATGGACTTCCTATCAGTTTTTCCTTCTTCTGACTCTCTTTGGAAGTTGTCTATGAGTGTTTCCAGAGGGCTGTCCAAATGAAGTTCAGCTACAGGATCAGGTAAAATTTGTTGCTGGCTGCCCTGTAGAGCCACCGAGGCAATCCTGCAGTGGCCAGGAGCCAGCAGAACCAAGTGGGGAAGCTTCACACTGGTCATTAAGGTGGTCCCAATGCTGGTCCCACAGAATCCCATGAGTCACTGTGAGCATAAAGACTCCTCTACTTATCTCTGACAGGTGTTGTCTCCCTTGGCCAAGAATCTCTTTCACAAGGCCATTTCCGAAAGTGGCGTGGCCCTCACTGCAGGCCTGGTCAAGAAGAACACCAGGCCCTTGGCTGAGGTAAATTCTACTCTGGGCAGTTTCTATGCCCTTTTGTCTTCTCTCCTCACAAATCTCTCTTGTTATGGGACACAGCTGACATTTTCAATTGCTTTAGCCTGTTTTGGGTCAAGCAGTGCATGTTCTGAAGTGATTTTGCATGAATCATGTTCCTTAGACACTTGACCACTGAGTACAAGTTTTGGTGTGTCAGCTGAAAACATCACATGTTATTTTTCTTCATATAAAAGATACAATTCATATGTGGGTGGCAAAAGACACTTGGCCAGAGCATGGAGGAAATAGCTCTACACCAGAAGTAGAACTCTTGGTTCTTTTTTCTTACCAGACATGGCTTCTCTTAACACATTCACATGCACAATATTATGCCCACTTAATAAATTAGTTTTCTGTTTTAAGAGAGGGTCTCACTATGTAACCCTGGCTGCCCTAGAATTCACTCTATAGACCAGGCTGGCCTAGAACTCAGCAAGACCCACCTGCTTCTACAAATTATAAAGATGCAAATATTTAAATAGTCTGTATCAAATTCCAATAACCAACAAAGGCAACACTCTGAGGAGCTCAGAACCCACACCTACTTGTTCATATTGAGAATCTGGGGCAACCGTATACCATCAGTAGAAAGTGAGGATTGAATAGAACTCTAGGCTGTATTTACAGAGGTATAAATACTACTCTTGACCTTTGCTGTGGCCTGTGATCTGTTGAAGAAAATTGCTGTTGTATCTGGTTGTAAAAGCACAACTTCAGCTGCCATGGTTCACTGCCTTCGCCAGAAGACAGAGGAAGAGCTCTTGGAGACCACACTAAAATTGGTAGGTGAAGTTGGTTGGCCTGTCCCAGTGCTCCACAACCTTGTATTTTACCTCAGACTTCTTCACCTCATCTCTTCTGCTGTTTTGGAGAAACTATTCAGGGCATTCTTTTGCCTTTTGGCAACAGTGGCTGCCTTCTGTATTACTGAGATTGTTTCTCTCTCTTATAATGAAAAACCATCAGTGTTGTTTTTTCATTAATCAAGTTTCACTTGGCTGATGTAGAAGCTACCTAAATTATAAGTTACTACCTACTTTTTCATGTTTCCAGAGACTACTTCTACAGATTCAAAGACAATTAACTGCCTGACCATTTCTTATCTTCCATAGATCCATCCTTCCATCCAATTCATGTAAGAGAGTACATTGATCTATATAGATATATCATAACTTGTCACTTTCAATTTGCCCGCAATCTATGAATCATTCAGTCAGTATCTGTAACTTTTTACCCAATACTTTAAACAGTTGTCAATATCTTTCCAGCCCATCAACAGTTTGTATATTGCCCAATTCCATAAATCCAATGAAGATAATTTGAGGGAGCATGGTGTCAGGGTAGGAGATTCAGAATAGACTGAATAGTTTCTGTTTACCAAAATAGTTCAAAGAGAAAAACAGATATATATTAAATGGGTTAAGTATATGGCGAATACAGAGAGTGTAGCAGGAATGGTAGGACCACCACTATGTAAATGCTGGGGGCCGTGCAGCCACAAAAGCACCTCCAGCAGGAGAAGCTAATTGAGGACTGCTGCAGAAACCAAGGATTGCTGGCACAGACAATGCCAGCCAATTGGAAATTGCTGTTCAGAAGAGACACTTTCTTGGGAACAATGGAGCGCAGGTGGAGGCTATTAAAGGAGCTTGCAGCAGTGTTCAAATGAGCTTGCTGCAGCATTTTCCACTGTTTTGACTCCACACCACTTCATGTCCAACCCCCCAGGATATGTAGGGTCAGCGGCGAGTAGTCCAGGGTACTGGCAGCAAGAGAGGAGTCACATCATTACAGCTATCCAAGAGATCTTACTCAGAGGTGACATTTGAGGGCTGACTGATGCTTTTGGCAGTTGGTCATCATAAGGAACCCCACAGGACACATGTCTGAAAAACAGAAGATGTAGGGATGTGATAACTCTTCCCTTTGTAATCACACTGAACAAGGTAAATATGAAACACAGAAATGTGTGCACTAGAAAATTTCAGTGAGCATGGTTATTGGAGTTTTCAAACACAAGACTAGAGCATTCGCTTCAGGTATGCGTTGTGACTGAGCCTTCCAGTAACTAAGACCTAAGGCATTCAGGAGCAGAGAGGGCTCAGGATATAGCTATCCAGGAACTGAGATCATGCTTAGCATTTGCCATTCTCTATCCCTGCGTTGACTATTATTTCTGGCTGACTTCTCTATGCAGGGGTTTTGTTCCCTGAAAGGCTGGAAACAGCAACACTAAAGATCTATATGGCATCTCTTTGGAAGCCAATTTTCTCCAAATGTTATTAATGCATTTGGCATAAACTCTATGCTATCTTGTAGGTATTTTTGAGCTGTTACTCATATTTGGAGGTATAGCCCCATGGCACCTGTAGTTACCTAGACTTATGACATCAGAATAAGGAAGAGGCAAGTGAGGGCTGGGCAAGTATTATCTCCTGCCACTCCAGGCTGCCCCAGTCCATCTCACAATCTCCCTTCAAGTCCCCGTATGCCCCACATACAATCATATTGTGTTCACTGTTTCTGCAGAGAAACCATGGGGGGTTGTAGGAGAACACTCAGGTGGAAAGATGAAGAGAAGGACAGGTACCCATAGAAGGTGACTTTCCAGAGCTCCAATGACCCTGACTCTACCCCCCCAACACACACACATACACACAGTGCACATAGGCAGAGAACACTGTAGGAATCAGAAAGAAAAGAGCACTCACACCCTAAACCCAACTCAGAGAATCAACTTTGCACCAGGATGGCTTCCTAACACAACCTCTGTTTTATCTTCACAGAATCTTTTTTCGCTGGATTTGCACGGAGACTCCAGGCAGGTGAGGATTACCGCCTTCCGGATTAGATTCCTCTTTAGTTTTAACAGTGCTTTCCCTCCAAATGACTATGAATAAGACTTCTGTTTGTGGGGTTCTGGTTATCCCTGTGTGTGAACTGTGGAGGCCAAGAGAGGAGAAATCACTCATTCACTTGTCAGTTAGCATAGGCAGAAGGATTGTAGACTGGAATTGAACTTACCCCCAACTCTGTAGAGAGCTCTGGTCAACAACTCTGTACCCTGGGCTTATTCGTCCCTTTCTCCCCTTCTCCTGGTCTCCCCTTCTCATTCCTATTCCTCATTCCCAAAAGGAGCCTGCAGGGACAGGTTTCACTAGAATGCTCCACGATCATGTTACAGATATGCTACTAAGGGTTTTGTCAAAGGAACAGTTGATGAGCTGTTCAGGGAGTAGCCTGGACTTTCATTCTCCCATGACCTAAGAAAGTCTACCATCGCCTTCTTCTCCTGCCTTCTGCCTGTTTAATACCCAGCTAGCACCAGCTATCCTCTGTCCTCTGTGTTTAATTCTTCGTGGATCCCAGAACTTCCTTAAAGAGTAAAATGGGACTCTCTCAGTCACCTAAGAATGATTTACTAAGGACTCACTTTGTGTCTGGAGCTGATTTACCAGCTGGAACATGGCGGTGAGGTGCATATAATCTTCTGCTATTTTGGAGACTTCTCTTCTAGTAGGGGAGGCAAGTAGCAGAATAAAAAAAAGATGTAATGACATATGTTTTCTATGGATTAGAATTAAATTGGTTGGGAGGGGTGGCAGTGAGAGTTGGGAGCCAAGTGGGAGTCTGTGGAGATAGCATCCCATTTGCAGTCGAGCTTTAACTTCTTGTCTCATCATCGCTAATCACATGTATCCACCAGTGGGCTATTTACTACCACTTCTCAATGTTCGTATACTTTAACATATTCCTCTGCTTAAGATGCGCTAGAACATAGTGATGCTGATCTGTCACCTTGGGGAGAAAACCAGAGTGATAAATGGGCTTCTGCCAGGCCTGAGCTCTGGTGCCTTTGACCTTGAAGTCAGTGTTGAGGACTCAACATGACACTACACCCCAAAGAAAAAGAGAATTGACTGGCTCTCCAGGAACCATGCTGAAGAGTAGTCATGTGATACCTTTAGTGTGTAAAAAACAACAGGAAGAGATTGGAAATTAGGTAAATTAGTGGATTCATGAGACAATGCATTTAAAAGTCACAGACTTTTAAAGATTCATAGCCTTCATGATTGTGAATCTGAGCCCAGGGAAATTTATTCTTACGTTATCCATTGTTGGGGAAATGCCAAATCCTATTAATCTGGAGTTTTATTATAAATAAGTTTTACATGTTGGTTACTTGTAATAAATTTATTATATTACACACGTTTTTAAAACTGGAACCCACATATAATAGGAGGAGGACGAGAATGTTGGGAGCAGCTTCCCAGGAGCCTCGCTCAGTAAGTCTCTAGCAGCAGTGGCTCAGGAGTCACTGATGCAGAATTTGTGTCAACCTCACAAGTATTACTATCAGGAATGGAAAGAATCACCCTAAACAGTATAATCTACTACAGATGTAACTCCATATTCTACAATAATATACACTTAATTTCAGCTAAGAGCCCCTCTTCTTCCTTGTTAGCCTCCACTTACTACTGAGGTACCCGAAATCAGGCCTTAGGGGCACAGACACTCTTATCTCCTTCTTAGTACCCTAAGTCCCACAGCCCTTACCCAAGCCACAGTGTCTATTTTGTCTTCTTGCTTAGAAGATCAGAAAGGGAGATGGCTTATCCCTGACACGATATTGTTCTCTTCCTCAGAGCTATCCGTTTGTTCCCACTGTGCTTGATGGAGTGGTGCTGCCAAAGATGCCTGAGGAGATCCTGGCTGAGAAGGACTTCAACACTGTGCCCTACATCGTGGGAATCAACAAGCAAGAGTTTGGCTGGATTCTGCCAACAGTGAGCATGAACAGATCTCTTTGATAAGACCATCCCCTACCCGTTACTCCTCCAACACGTTCTTCCTGGACCTCTGCTTGTGCCTAGGGCATCTGTCTCTTGTCACACATACTTCCAGGGGGACATTTTCTGCCTGACTAACCTTTAAGCCTGGATGGTCCAGTCCTGGGAATCTTATCTCTATGAACAGCTTGTCACTCCATTAAACTTAGGTGCTCAGAATGTGCAGGCTGAGAAGGCCTACAAAAATAAGATCCAGGCAATCAGACAAACATGGGCGTCTCTAAATGGGAAAGGGCTGGAAGTTCAGAGGAGTCTGATGGGAAGCACAGCTTCCACCACGAACTTGGACACATTTGCCATAAATCTCCACATATGTTCTCATTTCATATCACTGAAAGATTCAAAGACACTCCATCATGAGTTAGAATGCCCTGTTAAAGGGAAAGAAGGGATTTTTCTTTACAAAGATAATAACAAAAGCCAGACATTAGGTTCAAGAGTAAAGCTGGTTTCATTCAGTAGTAGGGAAGCAAGAGGAAGAAGCTCAAACATGACTTGGACTCAAGTCCCAGGTATTTCAAGGCTGGAGAAGCTTGGAGAGGAACTGTGGAGTGAGTGGAGAGTCTCAATAGCTAGACATTAGATTTCTTATTCAAAACTCTTCTGCAGGAGAAACACTTTGTGACAGAAGGTCAAGATGAAGTAAGGACACCACGATGGAGAAGAATCGCCGCCCTGTGTATTTACATTTTAGAGAGGTTACTAAAAGAGGAACCATATTTATTCTCAAGCGTTTGGGCCTTTGGTTGGATGTGAGGTTGCCATAGGCAGAGAGGTGAGGCTAACTCCAAGTATTCTGTAGTCTGTCTAGAGCAGGTGTTGGTGACTGTCTACCTATACCATGTCTTAGCTAGAGATTAATTTCTGAACACAGCAAACTTCCAGCACAGTCATTGTAGAGAGGCCAGTATCTTTCTTCATGTGGCTTTCAGGTGCTAGTAGCTATGCTGGAATTAGGCCAAGTCTCTGTATAGGACTGAGACAGGCTGAGAGTTCCACAGCTCTCACTGCAGAAGGGTTTTGTAGATAGCAAAGAATGAAATGGATGGCGTTTGCTTTCTCTTTCTCACATCTGTGAGGTTTTGTTTCCTCTCTGCTTTGAGGGTCGTTGTGCCCCATGGTCTGATCAACACACATATTTAGAGTATCACATTTCATGACTAGATTTCTGTATCAGTAAATCTGTTTCCCCAATTGTTTTAAAGCTCCGAAGTAGCCATTACCAAACTAATATCTGTATTTGCTTTGCTGTAGTTTGCCTGTTTGGTCTGTGACTGATAATGACTATTTTAAAATAAATACTAACCATGTTTTTAAATAGATGATGAACTATCCACCCTCTGATATGAAATTGGACCCGATGACAGCCACATCGCTCTTGAAGAAGTCTTCTTTTCTTCTTGTAAGCACCCTGGGGACTATGGCAACTGGCTGTAAATCAAAGAAAAGCTGAGAACTCGCCCCAAGTTATTAACCTACAGAATGTCAGGAAAAGAATGAAGTGTTCTCTCTGTTCTCTCTTATCTGATGTTCCCACATCACTATGCAGGATTTGTTCAGGACTCAAGAGATTTATAGTCAATGAATGAGCCAGAGGAGTCCTACAAGTCATGTTGTCACTTTTATCATTCATTCTAGAACCTTCCTGAAGAAGCAATTCCAGTGGCCGTTGAGAAGTATTTAAGACACACAGATGACCCAGACAGAAATAAAGACCAACTTCTGGAATTGATTGGGGATGTGATCTTCGGTGTCCCATCAGTGATTGTCTCCCGTGGACATAGAGGTAAGCCCCTAAGATTAGACAAAAGGACACTTATTTTACCCCTTTGCTCTGTGACTGGCTTATACCCAAACATTTGCAAATGTGCAACTGCCAACATCAAGCATCTTGATATTGTCCTCTTTGATTTGTGCCAATATTGTCTGTGGATCTCATTGAAATGCAACGGAGTAAAGGGAGTTGATCCCAGAAAATATGAGTTGGTACAGGAGGCAGTGACAGAGGAAGGCACAGAGGCTGGTACCTAGTTAAGCCTATATTCACTAGACCTGGGGCTGGGGAGGGCTGGGAAACCAGCAGGCGATCGCACCTGAGTAGTGACCGAGTAGAGTATTTAATCTACCAGTGACCCCTTACCGTTAGGGTAAACCTGATCCAAATGGTGGCTATTTCTGCTGGGCTGCTGTGTGGGTGAGCAGAACAGTGTGTAGTAACCAGACAAAGAGCCCCTGGTTATAGAGTGACAGATGGTGGAAATGAACAGGAGCCAGGATGTGAACAGGAACAAGTGTCATCAAGAGCATCTGTCACAGGTTCCTTATAGGAAGTTAGGCTGGTGTACGGGTTTAGAGGCCAATTACTGAACGGGGTTTTAGAGGAGATTGAGGTCAGAACAAGTTTTAGAGCATTAACAGAGGGCAGAGGTGCAGCATCAGGAAGGCTGTTTATGACCAAGGAGGTTGATGAGGGAGAAGACCCTTGTAGGGTAGGAATGTAGACACTCCCTGTGTTCTTGGCCAGCTTCCGTCCATCTTTTTTTTTTCTTTTTTTTTTTTTTCTTTTCGGAGCTGGGGATCGAACCCAGGGCCTTGCGCTTGCTAGGCAAGCGCTCTACCGCTGAGCTAAATCCCCAGCCCCCAAGCTTCCGTCCATCTTAATGTGCCACTGTGTTCAGGCTGAGGGCTGTCACATCGTTCCTATGTGACCAAGTGCTGGGCATGGGTGTGAATCTTGGGATAATAAGCTCACCCCAGGGATGAGGACCTCCAGAGTTGCCATTTGTGGAGCCCTCCTTCACGCCCAGCTTTTGATTATCCAATTGCAACTCTAACTTTCTGGGGGAATTTTTTAAAGATTTAATTTTATATTTTATTTATAATGATATTATTATAATTTATTAACATGTATATTATATATTATTGATACATTGAAATTAATTAATGTTAATTAGTAGCAACTGATAATAATTGATATTAATAAATATCCACAGGCAATAATTAATATTGCCATAATACTAATCATTATTAATTAATATTAATTAATGATAGCTAATGTCAGTGCTGGTATTAATTAATGATGTTGATCATTACTGGGGATTAATAATTGATACATATTTACATAATATATTCATGTCCAAGTCTCTCTCTCTCTCTCTCTATCTATCTCCATGTATATGTCCTGTTTATGCTGGTTTTACCAGACGCCAGAAAAAGTCATGGGAACCAAACCTGGATCCTCTAGAAGAGAAAAAAGTCCTTTTAACCACTGAGCCATCTATCCAGCCCTCCTAGGAGGTTTAAATTTTCTATTTGCACCCATGATTTAAAGTAGCTGTGTGAATTTCCTGCTGCTACTTCAGTTTCTCCAGTTGTGTGTGAGAAGAAAAGGGATGAACGCAGTACTATAATGAGGAGAGAGGCAGAGAAGGAGCCTATGAAGTAGTACTGACAGCTACATCCATCCATCCCTACATATGTGTGTGTGTGTGTGTGTGTGTGTGTGTGTGTGTAATACAATAATAAAAATGTTTAATCATGTAAATAATATAAATACTGAATTGCAGTTTATGAGTCAATGCAAAACAATTACTATAAATTCACTACCACAGCAAATTTTGTATTTCATGAAAACATTTCCTCTCAACATTTTTAAATACTCTTTATCCTCAGTGTTTACCATATTGGAGAATGTAACTCAAAACTGAAACGGGGAGTGAGTGAGATGGTTCAGCAGATAAAGGTTCTTGCTGCCAAGCCTGATGACCTGGGTTCAGTCCCTGAGACTCACATGGTTGCTCTATGACCACACTTGCAACGTAGTCTGCCCAGCCCAATACAAAAGACAAATAGACAACTCTAATAAAAAAGGTTAAAGGTGAACAGAATGATTGTGATTTCATGACAATCTACACACTGACCCTTTCTTCTTTGATGTTTTGTGCTCTTTCTTGTAGATCACATGTGCATAGTAATGTCTATACTTGTCCATGTAGATCTGACTTACTCCACTTAACACATAATTCTCCATCTTTATATGTTTTGTCACAATGACTGTGCATCTTCCTTTTTAAAGGCATGCCTGATCCCATCGACACTATGACACACTGTCTTTGTGTACTCATCTATTAGTGGTACACAGTAAAATCCGTAGCCTGACTTCGGCGAGTGGTGTAATCACGGATCAGATATATTTCCAGCATGGTGGTTTCAAATCTGGGGTGTAAATGCCAGAACTGGGATTAATCTCTGACATGACGATTCCATTTTAACACACTTTTAAGCACTGTCCTCGTGTTTCGTACCACACATATTGTGTAAGTGACTTTCCTTGTTTCTTCATCCTTGCCAACACTATTTGTTGCTAATACCTTTTCATAAAATACATTGACTGCTCAGTGTGGTTCTAATTCGCAGTATATCAATGATCATAGATGTTAATTGTTTTATTGATCTCTCGTCCATTTTTACTATTATCCCTCTTTTAAAAAATGTATGCTCAGGTCCTTACTATTTTTTTTCACTTGTGAGATAAGGTCTCTCTATTTAGACAAATCCAAGGCATCCTCCTGCCTTCGTGCCCCAAGTGTTACAATCATAGGTGTGCCTCTCATCCCCTACTCTGCTCTGGATCCTTACCCAAATAAATGGGTTGTTTGTTGCTTTTTTTCTTGCTGTTGAATTCTTCAGATTCTTGAGATACTTCGCAAAGTGATTCTCTATGGCATGTATCATTTGAAAATATGTCCCACCTTGCACATATGTGTGTGCGCAAACACTCACACACACACTCATGCACACACACACATGCATGCACACACACACACACACATACTTATGCATGCACATACTCAGACAAGGATTATTCATTATTTTTCCCTCCTGTGAATAATTTTTGCAATGGGATATCTATTTTATTTTACAGTTTTTGCCTGGGTTGTCTCCACTTTGGGGAGCAAGCCAAGAGAGCCATGTTCTAACCAATGCCATACAGGTTTTTTCTCTCTATGTTTTCTTATAGTTGCCTTAGTTTTCCATTGTGAATTAAACTTATAATCCAATTTTCTATTTTTTTCTTTTATAAGCCATGCAAAATAAGTGTCCAGTTAACACGTCTGCATGTGGCAATCCACTTTTCTGAACAGTGATTATTAAAGTGACTTTCTTTTTCTAATTGTGTGTTCTTTGTTTTTGGAATGTACAGCAACGATGGGGACCCCATCATATACACTATGCTTATTCTAGGTGAAAGATACATCAAACACAATTTTCTCTCATGAAATGAAAAGTTGTGCCATATTCTAATCACAATTACCTTGAGTTCATTTTGGGCTCCATTTAGGGTTCGAATGGTCATTGTGTCTACATTTTATTGTTGTTTTTGCAATTTATTATTCTAATTATGTGAGTTTTAGTACATCATGAAATACTGGATAAGACATTAAGCATTTTTCTTATTACTCATGATTGCCTTTAGTACGTGCACAAATGTGTACATTTGTGTGTGTGTCCACACTTACTCTCAGCAATGTGATTTCATATGAATTTAGAAATATTTTTTCTATATCTGTGAATATCGATACTGGAATTTTGATAGGAATTGCACAAAATTGGCAGGACACTTTGTGTAATGTGGATATTTTCTCTCTTTTGTTTTTACTTTTTAGACAGGGCCTTACTACGTAGGCTGGCCCAGAACTCACTGTGTAGACCAGGGTGGTCTTAATTAAGATGGCCACCTGGTTTCTGTACACCAGTCTGTAATGACTCTCTTTTCATATCTCAGTGATAAATATTACTGCATGAAGCTGGATTAGATCTGCCCTTACACTTCACTTACTAGCATGTTCTTGAGTGCTTCTGCATGTATACTTATAGAAAGTATAATCCATTTTTCTTATAATGTTTCTATTATTGTATTTTGAAGGTAATGCTTCCCTGGAACTATTCCTATTTCCTTGATTTTTTAAAGAAATTTAAGGAGAATATTTGGACTGATACCACTTTTTTCTCTAAGAGATTAGGGTGACTCATCTGGGACGTCATCAGAACATGGAGTGTTCACTGAGAGGAGGTTAATGTTATCACTGATTTGATCTATTTGTAGTGTGTGTGTGTGTCTGTGTGTCTGTGTGTCTCTGTGTGTGTCTCTTTCTCTCTCTCTCTTTCTCTCTCTCTCTCTTTCTCTCTCTCTCTCTCTCTGTGTGTGTGTGTGTGTGTGTGTGCATGCGCGCACATACATGTGCATGTACAACGGTCAGAAGACTGTATGGAATCATTTGGAGCTGCCCCATGTGTGTGTTGATGACTCAGATCCTGAGAAAGAACATTATTCCTCCTTTCTACTAAGCCAACTCTCAAGTCCTCACTTCATTCATGGGAGACTATATTGGATGGACAACATAGTATGTTTTTCTTAGGTTATTGATATTCTGTATATAAAAGAGTCTGTCGTAGTCTCTTAGACTCCGCTTTACTTCCCTGGCATCTTGTAGAACACCAAGTCTTTCCTTTGTGTACATTTTCTCTTTTTCTTAGTTCAACTAAGTTTGTTAGTTTGGCTTTTCTTAAAAAAGAAAAAGAAAAACGAAACTTGATTTTCTTGACTCTTACCTTTTCTTGTAGTTTCAGAACTCACTAAAAAAACTTATTTAGTTAGTTTTATGTTAGAGTTTTGTCTTCATGCATGCCGGTGCGCTGTGTGTGTGCCTAGGGTCCATGGTTGTTTTGAGGCTCCATGTGGGAGCTGAGAATTGGATGCTGAGAATTGAATCCAGGCCCTCTAAAGGAGAAGCCAGTACACCTAACTGCTGAGTCAGTTCTACAGTTCCTTGCTTTTTTCAATCATGATTATTTCTTCTCTCTGCTATCCTTTGGCTTACTTTGTTCTTTAAGGGGTGTATGTGTGTGTGTGTGTGTGTGTGTGTGTGTGTGTGTGTAAGAGAGAGACAGAGAGAGAGAGACAGAGAGAGAGAGAGAGAGAGAGAGAGAGAGAGAGAGAGAGAGAGAGAGAGAATACCAGACCTCTGTTGCTCTCTACCTTGTATCCTGAAATTGGTCCTCTAGCTTGAACTCACAACTCGATAGTTGAGCTGGTCTAACTAGTCAGAGTGCTCCAGAGATCCGCATCTATGCCTCCAGCATGCTAGGATTACACCGGTCTATAATGCCACAGGCAGGCTATATTGACATGCATATCGGGTATCCAGATACTCATGCTCACATTTGTGTGGCAAGCTCTTCCCCAGTGAGCAACCTTCCATCCCTGTTTCACTTAGTTTCATTACAGACATATTAGTGGCTCAGGACCATGTTTCTTTCCAAGAGTCTGTCAGTTGTCTAAAATTGTTCCTGGCATTCATGTCTGATTTCAAGCCATTGTGATCAGAAAGGATGCCTTCTCCAAATCCAGCCTTCTTGTATTAGCTGAGTATCACATAGGATCTGTCCTAGAGAATGTTCTGTGAGTGCTTGAAAATAGTATGTATTGTTGGGTGGAATATTACATACAATGACATTAAATTGATTCTTGATAAATACTGATCAAGACATGTTTCCTTAGGAATTTTCTATCTGAATGAGCCATCACTGACAGTGCTATTGTATTGAAGCCCCTTTACGATTTTATCACACCCTTCATCTCTGGTGTTTCAGATCCTCTAACATGTAGATGCTCTGGTCTAGGATGCTGGCTTAGCTAGGATTTTACTATTGTGAACAGACACTACTACCAAGGTAACTCTTCATCATCAACTCTGTTCATCACCACAGTCATCTAGATATTCTGAATATTGTTCTCTGTTCCGTATCATTGACTTTTGTGTTGTCGTTTGTCTCATGTTATCCATCTCTATCTTTGTGCTTAAATAAGAAGTTTTAGAGTGGTGAGCTTCATAAGATTTGATTTGTCTGAGGAAGCTGTTATTCTCTTATTTATGAAGGACAGCCTTGTCCAACATTGTACTCCTGAGACAAAAGTGACCAGTGCTCCAAGTTTGCGTGTATTTGCATTTAGGAATATCTTGGAAGGGCCTCACATTTCTCTGAATAGGTGGGGGAAAAAACCACCAAGTATGCTTAAAACAGGTCTGAACGGAGGACACCCAGCAAGGTGCAGATCTTGAAATCGATGAACATTAGTAGGTTGTCGATGAACAATCAGTGTGCTTACTGGGTGCAGTGTGTTCATAAATCCTTTCCCTCACATGAGCATCACTATTTCCTTCTGCTAACTGCACAGTGCTAAGCACATCAGGAAGCTTTTGTTGACTTGTTTCTCTGTTTGGACTGATGCTCAGAGGTCTCCTGCATTATCAAGGCCTTGATACCGTCCGAGTTTGTGTCTGGCAATTTGAATGGTATGTGAATCTGTGTTTTCTCAGATGCTGGAGCCCGCACATACATGTACGAGTTTCAATATCGCCCAAGCTTCTCATCAAAAATGAAACCAAGTACGGTGGTAGGAGATCATGGAGACGAAATCTACTCTGTCTTTGGTGCTCCAATTTTAAGAGGTAATGGTGTCTTACTGCCTTTGAGCTTGCAGCTAGGAGCTGTGGGTTCCAAGGCTTCTGTGGCCTCGAACAAATTTCTCCTCCTCTCTTGATGTTCATTTCTCAACTCAGTGGGACAGGGATGAGCTCAACTCTCAGGTTTCCAGATTTTCTCCCACTCCAGCATACAAAAGACATACTCCTGGGAAGCCAGCAATATTCTGCATCAAGATCCTGATCAGTAATGCACCAAGAGAAATGGGTCACCTGAGTGTCCCATTTGAAAACAAGAATGCCACTGATGCTTCGTTCCCCATTCATAATGTGAATGAGGATGAGGTCAAGCTATTTCTGACTGTGAGTCAGATGTCATGTGCATCAATCTGCCTGTAGGCATACCTGTCTACATGCTATTTTAACTATATTGTAATTAATAATATAACATTTAAAGAAAACCTTTCAGAATGTCTTCAATAGCTCAACTTTCAGTAGTTGCTATAATTCATGACTGTGATCCACTTCATATCTAATTGTGGGTTATGGGGAATAAGAAAAGATACAAGGCACAGCAATCCCATTGACCTTGTGATCCACAGAATTCTTCATCTGTGGCATTTCCATGTCAAGTAGACTAGAATTGTACATGGATGATCACAACAGAATGTACTGCATGCCTGCTCTGTGGTAGATCAGTTATTCTCAAACAGAAAGTATACACCAGCTAAGCACAATCCTCTAGCAATGAAAAATTTGATTCTACAGCTTTGGTGTAAAAGTCCAAACTTCACTCTTTTAATAAGCTCTTGAATGATACTGTGCTCATTAGCTCATGAACCATGAACTGAATCAAAAAGATTATTCTTATTCCTCACAGGTGGTACCTCAAAAGAGGAGATCAATCTCAGCAAGATGATGATGAAATTCTGGGCAAACTTTGCTAGGAATGGGTGAGTCTGATGACCCAGATGGAGCCAAGTTGATGAGAGAGATGAGACAATAAGGTACCCTTAAGTAAGAGGTGACTTTGAAAATTTAAGTCTTTGGCTCCAACCCCGTGACCCAGGGCTCTGACAATGGACCTCCTCCTCCTCCTCCTCCTCCTCCTCCTCCTCCTCCTCCTCCTCCCCCTCCCCCTCCTCCTCCACCTCCTCCTCCCCCTCCTCCTCCACCTCCTCCTCCTCCTCCCCCTCCTCCTCCACCTCCTCCTCCACCTCCATCTCCTCCTCCTCCTCCTCCTCCTCCTCCTCCTCCTCCTCCTCCTCCTCCTCCTCCTCCTCCTCCTCTTCTTCTTCTTCTTCTTCTTCTTCTTCTTCTTCTTTTTCTACTTTCTATTTGTACTGCAGAGGTCATTAGAAGACATAAACCAGAGAACCCTATAAATACCACAAGAATGTATGGAACGTATAACAGCTTTAAGGAATTCCAATTGATTCTGTTCCCAGGAATCCCAATGGACAGGGCCTGCCCCATTGGCCAGAGTATGACCAAAAGGAAGGTTATCTTCAGATTGGAGCCACCACTCAACAAGCCCAGAAGCTAAAAGAAAAAGAAGTGGCTTTCTGGTCTGAGCTTCTGGCTATGAAGCCACTGCATGCAGGACACACTGAGCTATGAACGGGAGGCTCTGCCAGCCTCATCCTCAGGGCAGCTCACATGGAAGATGGTTTTGGCCAAGGCTTTGAGGAGACTTCAGAACTGTGTGGTGGGAGTGGGCAGAGGCCAGGGAGAGGATATTTGCACATGTGGACTCAAACTGAAAAATAAATTTTGTTTTATAAATCAATAATCGGAGATGAATCTATGTACCTCAGAGACAGATGATGTCATGGGAAGATGCCTCTGCAGAGAATCACTCTATGGAATGGTTACCCAGAAATCTAAAGACAAGTACAGGGTAAAGAAGAGGGCATTTTGTCTCACCTTCTATTTGCTTCTGAGCGATGACAGCAATACATGAAGAAATTACTTTAAAGGGTTTGGTGGACTGTTAAGTGAGTGCTAATAGGAGAGTTATAAGGTCCCTAGAACCACAGATCCAAGGAGAAATCACACACATAACTGATTTCTCCATGTATATCTGTCACAAGTTTATGAGCAAAGTTCAGAGTACGCATGAAACATAAGAAACGCACCACAAAATACAATGATTACAAATACTTATTCAAAGATTGTTGGGACACCAACACAATAATATCATGGGCTCTAACCCAACAATGATTGATGGTTTCAATACCCTACTCTTTTTT
The DNA here is from genome assembly GCF_021556685.1 of Rattus norvegicus. Lineage (NCBI taxonomy): Eukaryota > Metazoa > Chordata > Mammalia > Rodentia > Muridae > Rattus > Rattus norvegicus. The sequence goes on from NC_141552.1 coordinate 28,406,140, forward strand.
TTTTCTTTTTTTCTTTATTAACTTGAGTATTTCTTATTTACATTTCGAATGCTATTCCCTTTCCCGGTTTCCAGGCCAACATCCCCTTAACCACTCCCCCTCCCTGTCTATATGGGTGTTCCCCTCCCCATCCTCCCCCCATTACCGCCCTCCCCCCAACAATCACGTTCACTGGGGGTTCAGTCTTGGCAGGACCAAGGGCTTCCCCTTCCACTGGTGCTCTTACTAGGCTATTCATTGCTACCTACGAGGTTGGAGCCCAGGATCAGTCCATGTATAGTCTTTGGGTAGTGGCTTAGTCCCTGGAAGCTCTGGTTGGTTGGCACTGTTGTTCATATGGGGTCTCGAGCCCCTTCAAGCTCTTCCAGTCCTTTCTCTGATTCCTTCAACAGGGGTCCCGTTCTCAGTTCAGTGGTTTGCTGTTGGCATTCGCCTACGTATTTGCTGTATTCTGGCTGTGTCTCTCAGGAGAGATCTACATCTGGTTCCTGTCGGCCTGCACTTCTTTGCTTCATCCATCTTGTCTAATTTCGTGGCTGTATATGTATGGGTCTCATATGGGGCAGGCTCTGAATGGGTGTTCCTTCTGCCTCTGTTTTAATCTTTGCCTCCCTATTCCCTGTCAAGGGTATTCTTGTTCCCCATTTAAAGAAAGAGTGAAGGATTCGCATTTTGATCATCCGTCTTGAGTTTCATGTGTTCTGTGCATCTAGGGTAATTCAAGCATTTGGGCTAATAGCCACTTATCAATGAATGCATACCATGTGTGTTTTTCTGTGATTGGGTTACCTCACTCAGGATGATATTTTCCAGTTCCATCCATTTGCCTATGAATTTCATAAAGTCATTGGTTTTGATAGCTGAGTAATATTCCATTGTGTAGATGTACCACATTTTCTGTATCCATTCCTCTGTTGAAGGGCATCTGGGTTCTTTCCAGCTTCTGCCTATTATAAATAAGGCTGCGATGAACATAGTGGAGCACGTGTCTTTTTTATATGTTGGGACATCTTTTGGGTATATACCCAAGACAGGTATAGCTGGGTCCTCAGGTAGTTCAATGTCCAATTTTCTGAGGAACCTCCAGACTGATTTCCAGAATGGTTGTACCAGTCTGCAACCCCACCAACAATGGAGGAGTGTTCCTCTTTCTCCGCATCCTTGCCAGCATTTGCTGTCACCTGAGTTTTTGATCTTAACCATTCTCACTGGTGTAAGGTGAAATCTCAGGGTTGTTTTGATTTGCATTTCCCTTATGACTAAAGATGTTGAATATTTCTTTAGGTGTTTCTCAGCCATTCGGCATTCCTCAGCTGTGAATTCTTTGTTTAGCTCTGAACCCCATTTTTTAATAGGGTTATTTGTCTCCCTGCGGTCTAACTTCTTGAGTTCTTTGTATATTTTGAATATAAGCTCCTTTGTCAAAAATCAAGTGACCATAAGTGTGTGGGTTCATTTCTGGGTCTTCAGTTCTATTCCATTGGTCTATCTGTCTGTCTCTGTACCAATACCCTGCAGTTTTTATCACTATTGCTCTGTAATACTGCTTGAATTCAGGGATAGTGATTCCCCCTGAAGTCCTTTTATTGTTGGGGATAGTTTTAGCTATCCTGGGTTTTTTGTTATTCCAGATGAATTTGCAAATTGTTCTGTCTAACTCTTTGAAGAATTGGATTGGTATTTTGATGGGGATTACATTGAATCTGTAGATCGCTTTTGGTAAAATGGCCATTTTTACTATATTAATCCTGCCAATCCATGAGCATGGGAGATCTTTCCATCTTCTGAGGCCTTCTTCAATTTCTTTCTTCAGAGGCTTGAAGTTCTTATTGTACATATCTTTTACTTGCTTGGTTAAAGTCACACCAAGGTACTTTATATTATTTGTCAATACCATACTCTTATCAATCAAATTTTTAGGTTATCAAATAGAATAATTAAATTACCCTAAATGTCACATGGATTTAACAGAAATTTACAGAGTATTTTATCTAGCAGATGCAGAATCCAAGTTCACTTTATCATCTTATATTCTCCAAACAGGTCATATTTTAAACAATAAAGGAAGACTTAGCAAACATAAAGGATTGATAAACTAAATATAAAACGTACAATAATTTCTTTCATTGTGCTAGTTCATAAGGGAATAAAACCAGAAAAACAAGAAAAATCTGTAGAAATGGAGACTGAACAATATAATTCACAATGAACAGCGATTCACTGAAGAAATAGGGGAAAGGGAGGGTTGTAAAATTCCTTAAGTGAAATAAGAACAGAAATACAGCATATAGGACCGAGATAAAACAAAAGTAGTTCTGGGGGAAATTCTCTATCATGACCATCTACAGTCTTATGTCTTGAAGAAGACATAATTATGCATCAAAGGGACTTAAATTCACAGAATAGTACCTCCCTGGGCTGTAGAATACTTATTAGTTTATCAGCTCATGGAAATTTTTCCAAAATAGATAAGTTGAAGAGATTTGATCTTAAAGGAACTAAAGATTCCTAAAAATGAAGCAAATGATGTAGTAATGCATCCAGAGAACTTAAAAATAAGTGGTTGGGTAAAACAACCAAATACACAACAGGGGAATGAAAAGAGGTAGCCATACACAAAAGCATGAAGAGGCTACACTGTTGGAACAGGCTAGCCAGCAATTCCAGAGACACACCACTTTGCTGTACATTGTGCATTCCCACGAAGAGAGAGGCCATGTACTTCGGTAAATGTTTGAAGAATCAGTGCACAAGTACATTCATGGATTATGAGATGCCAGTAGAGTTTGTTTACCATATAAACGTTATGTCCAAAGGTTCTTTCTCTGAGAGGTAAACTTCCTTGAGCCTGAGTATGCACCTTGCCTAGCCAAGTCACTTGACAGGAATACTGTGAAGATAATTTAAGAATCGTCTGAAGGTCTGTAGGTGGTGAGGTTTCTTCCTAACTTGAGAATATGGATTCTAGGAAATGCCAGTCCCAGAGAGGCTGTGAGAAATGTGTTCTCACTTCCCAGCTGAGCAGAGTGGGAATGAGAGGTATTCTAATATGTTCATCTTTGTAAAAGGACCCCAGACCAACCCTTGCCACTAACTGCAGGCAGCTGCCTGCTGCTGTCTGCTCTTGAGAGTTCAAGAGCATTGAATTGAGGTGAGAGTGCTGGAGGGAAAACTGCTTATGTAAGAAGCTGTTGGATGAGTTTCTAGCCACTTGTAATCTGAGTATTGGGTACTGACTGTTCAGATAAAAGTGGGTAAACTCTTGGTGGGCGTGGCTTGGAGGTCCCAACTGGCACCCAGAGAGCTCTTTGGAAGGGAGAGCTTTTCTGTCATCTTAAATTACATAATTGGGCTGGTTGAGCAAGACTTAAGGAGGCGAGTCTGCAGGTCCACAACAGAAGCTTTGCTAAAGGAACAAATAGCCCACAGATCCGCAGAACCCTTGTCCTTCCACAATGCGCCTCTACCCTCTGGTCTGGCTTTTTCTTGCTGCGTGCACAGCTTGGGGTAAGTTCTTCTGGGAACCAATGTTTGTGTGTACATTTTATGTCTTCGTTTTCAGCACAAGTAGGTGATGCTGTGGACAAAATAGTGCCAGTTGCTTGGTAAGTTTTGCTTTCTGCTCTTGAAGGGGTATATCGAAGTCCAAAGAGCCTGGATCTCACGGAGACATAGAGGCAGACAGACACCTGGATACCTAGGCACAGGAGGCACGGGAAAGCTGAAGAAAGCTTATTCTGTTTCCCTGTGATTCTTAGTCAACTTGCAAGCAGGTCACAGAGAGAGGCTGAGCAAAACATTGAAAGCATAAAGTCAGGAGCCTAGATAAACTAGGGTGGCTCCTAGTCAATACCTCCAATTTGATATCCTAAAGTTTGCAGTGCCTGGGAGATGCTGTGCCTAGGAGACCCAGCTCTAAAGCAGAGATGACCAGAGCACCTTTGTCACTGAGGATAAAATGCATGGCTGCTTCTGCAGCACCTAAGACGGTGCTGGGTCCAGATGATAGGTGAAGAGGTAGGCAAAAGGTTAGGCTGAAAACTTAATGGGTTAATAGAAATTTCAATGTGCTTAAATTAGACAATTGAGATGATGTCATACCGAAGCTCCAAAGAGACTGGGACAGGTTACAGGGATGGTGTAGAAGAGGAAACAATGAGGTCAGTAAGGATGCCAGAGCAAGGGAGAGGCAGGGACAAGAGCCATGGTAGTAGTTTTGCCTGGAAAGAAGAGAGGTGACGGGGGTGTGAGGTGGTTATGTCTAGATTGTGGAGATCAGGATAGGTGGGGTAGCCCAGACAAAAGACACTCAGATAAGATGGGGGATGGGACCTGCATTAGTTAAGCCCTCAGGATCCTAAATCCCCCAGCCTGCAATGCCACCCTATTTTCACCTTTTTATAGTTGATGCTTGGTGCTTTGAAATCTTGCCTGTTCACCTGCCAAGACTTCTTTGAGGAATTCTGTAAAGAGAATGAATGTGCTTGGACACAGCAAATGTTTAGTAACGCACCCTGATAGTGTACAATTCTAAATACATAATTACATAATATCTGCGCCATTGCTATGTATCCACTTGACACAAGCATATGACCCCAGGTAATCTTTCTACCCATTTCAGGGTAGACTATCACTGAGCTGACACAGGTTATATCTCCTGAGGCTTTACCCCGTTCTTACAAGTGCTGAACATACATCTGCATCTCACCCCATCCTCCTTGGTCTTTCAGAATATCACAAAGTTGGTTGTATATGTACGTGTCTACCAGAAAGTTCATCGTTCTTTGTAATAACTAGTAACAACAGCTTGAATATTCACAATGTGCAGCTGGCTGTTGATAGCATGAGACATAGAGGCTGGATCCCATGAGGAGTTTTCAGTTCTATTGACTACTTTCCACTAAATTTGAAAATTTCCCTGTCTTTTCTGGCCACAAACTTTGAGGAAGATGCCATCTTGTCTGAATTCAAAGACCTTGCCCAATGAGAAATGTTCTCACAAACTGAGGGCCCTGAAGTCAGACAAGAGAAGACATCAGGAAGGCCAAGACCAAGTGTCTCTAAGTCCACCAACCATGCAAAGAAGGACTAGGTTGGCTTGTGCAGGTCCCACAATGGGTAGAAAGAGAAGAGGTGAGGAAGTTGTAGAGACTGTCTGTTCTATAAGAATGAAAGCAATAGGGCAAACGGTTTTGATGCTGTTTCTCTTCTCTGGAAGACCATGTGCAGAACTCCAAGAAGAATGTTCTGGAAGTATGTTGTCTGCTTTACCACAGAGCTCTTTCTGCTGCTTATTTGTTTACTAAGACCCAACCCTTTACTCAGTCATCCAGGGTCTTCCCTGGTATGCAGTTTCTCTTCTAGGGTTATCTTTCTCTGTCATGAACTCCTCCTGGTGGCAGTCATAGGACACCCACCCTTCCCAGCTGGGCTATGTGCTGTCTGTGAGCCACAGCATTCTTTCTCATTCCTGCAATTTCATCCCCCTTCCCACTCCCTTTGCTACTCCCCACACTGTAAGACACAACTCTTTTTTTTTTTTAGACCCAATTGATAAGATATAATTGCCTACTTAAACATACAAAGCCATCCATCCCTTAGGAACATTGATAACAACCTGTAAATACACAGAACAGAATCTTAACATCACCTGCCATGGCTTCTCCCTTCTCTCTCTCTCTCTGTCTCCTGTCTCTTCCTTTTTCTCCTAGTCTCCTCCTCTTCCTTCAAACTTCTCTCCCGCCCATCCTTCCTTCTCCTCCAATGATAGGCCTCCTTCTATCCTGTACCTGCCCCTCACCTGTACTTTTCAAATTCAATGGGGAGGTGCTTCTGGTGAAGTCACCTGAGTCCTGAGTCCTTGACTAGGCAGCTGTCCTGGGGGCAGTGGAATTAGCATCAAAATACAGATAACTTCAGGGCAAACCACAACATTTCCCCCTTTTTGTCCAGTTATAAAGCCTTTTCACTTATATATAAATTGAGTACAATTATTACCATTCTACAATTTATAAACTATACTCAATATCCAGTCCATCACTATATCAGTTAGACAGAACATTTAGTCTCAAGCTGGAATGAATAACTAAGACACAACTCTTGTGTGATCAATTAGGAGTCTCTCTCTCTTTCGACTGCTATATCCCTTTCCTGGCTCTACCCCAGTAGAAAATCTCATGAATCTCAATATTAAGTCAAGTGTGTCTGCTGCCATGTATACAAGGTGAGCCTCCCTGAGGACAGGGACAACCTCTTGTCTATCTTCTTACCCAGCTTGCAGCTCAGCACGAGGATCCTAGTGGATAAACATTTCCAGTGGAAACCAAAACTCATTTTCATGCTTGATACCTCTCTTATCAAATGACTTAGGCCAGATGCTTTTAAGACACCAATATACTTTAGACTTTAATTAGCCCTCTGAGATGAGGACAATTTTCTTCATTTAGTATTATGTAAGAAGCAAATGAGACCTAGAAAGCATTGGGTGACTTTATCAATGCCATCAGTTCTGAAGTCACAAACCCACCAAGAATGCAAATTGACCTTTTCCTTACTGATGTGTCCTTATTTTTTCTTGTCCGACAGGGTACCCATCCTCACCACCTGTGGTGAACACTGTTAAAGGCAAAGTCCTGGGGAAGTATGTCAATTTGGAAGGATTTGCACAGCCTGTGGCTGTTTTCCTGGGAATCCCCTTCGCCAAGCCCCCTCTTGGCTCCTTGAGGTTTGCTCCACCACAGCCTGCAGAGCCTTGGAACTTTGTGAAGAATACTACCTCCTACCCACCTATGTAAGCCACTGGCATAGGCTTGTTTCAAAATAAAGGGGATGAAGATGTTTTAGTCCCATCTTGAACCTTGACAATGCTTGGGTGTGGGTGGGTAGGACTACATGGGTGAAGAGAACAATGGAGGTGACTTTAAGTTCTTATGCCCAGGTCTATCCAGCCACCTAATCACCACTGAACAATAGCTGGTGTCCCCCACTCAGTCTTAGAACCAAGTGAAAAGCCAAGGAGTCCAGATAGCCTAAAAATGTCAGTGTAGGCAGTGATTGTTTCCTTGGTAAGGTACTTGTGAGGATTCAAGGATTCCACTCCTGGCGGTGTCCTTACTACTGAATGCTTTTCTTCTAAAAATACCATTGGCTATATTTTTCCATTCTGATTGCAAATGTAAGACACAAATACTGAAAACAGAAAAAGCACTGGAACACACAGAAGCAAATGTAACCAAGTGAAAAAATCAGGTGCAATCCAGGTGCTCATAATTACTGTGAGCATCTGAGGTCATATCTCCAGTTTTTTGTCTGTGTTTGTCCTCCCTTTATGCATGGGTTATGAGTATGGAACATTTGGGGGACGATTTGCACATTTATAGCATCAAAATTATTCTTCACTATCAATGCAACAGCCAAGGTTTAGCAGTTACATTAACTAGATATGAAATTAGACTCTATGCATCCAATCTTTAATTTGGGTTAAGTTCTTTCCATGTTGTTGACAGTGTGACAACATGGTGATGAATTTTTAACCAAATAGTTACATGGAATCATGGAGATTTGGGGAGAAAGTTAAGAAGTGATATTTCTGAGTCCAGAAGTAGGAATTTGAATAAGGTTGTCTCCAGAAATATTTAAAATGAACACTGTTCTCCCAGGCAAACATGAAAACCCTTGCTCGGAGGAACTCTTCCTATGCTTTACCTTTTTCAAAACATGTATGTATTAGATAAGCAACATGAGCTGATAAGAATTTAAGAATGCAACATTAGTCTTTATTTGAGAGTTCTAAACACTAGTGAAGTTGAACTCTTCATCACTCATTGGTCATTCGGTTCCTAGTTCTATGAATTATGATCCTTTCCCCCATTGGGTAGGATAATTACCTAGGCTAGACACAAAGGTCACCTTTTCTATTCCACTTCCGCCATGCAACATCTGTGGAGGCTTGGCATTTGAGCACCTCTGCTCTCTCTTGGACAAACTGGAAGCAAGGTGCGATCTGTAGAACAAAATAATGGACACTTGGGGTTAATGTCTTTAATGACACCTACTCCAGAAGAAGTTGATCAGTGCCTGCAACTCTGAAGAACTCAATTATTGCTACCAATTCCACTCTACAATGGGCACTTAATCAGGACAACCCACAGTGATTCCTGATGGACTAGCAAGATAAAAGAACCTTGGCAGACCAGATGGTGAGACTCTTAGAGACACATTACTCACCTCACCTGTCCCTGACAGGCTAAAGGCAGAGCAAGAAATTCAGCCATGATTACTCAGCATGTCAGTGGTGGAGGCAAGTCCAGAATGATGTCTTCTTATGTGTCTGCTAAAGATATAACCTCTAGCCTATAATGGGTAATTTTCCTAGATGATAGAAGACTCCCAAAGATGGGAGCATGTGTACCTACAGAAGCATTGTCATAATCGAGCCTAGCAGTGTGCAGAGTTCTGTTCAAACATGGCAGGGAATACTCTATCCTAGGAAATATGACATCAGCATGTGAATATCTCACTTTATGGTACACAGTATTCCAAAGGCTCCAGGAAGGGAGAGATGTCAAGTCCTCCCTCTGAATGTTTAGGAGACTCTTGAGTCTTAGTAGCTCCACCAGGAAACTCAAAACTCTATTAATTTATAACCATGACTCTAATCCAGTGAGGAAAACTTTAGCTATGTGCTCAAAACTCCAAGTACAAGGTCGTGTCCTCATTAATATGTGCAAGTTTCGATTTAGTGCAACCTCAGATATTCTCTCTCCACTTCCAGGTGCTCTCAAGATGCTGTTGGAGGGCAGGTTCTCTCAGAGCTTTTCACCAACAGGAAGGAAAACATTCCTTTACAGTTTTCTGAAGACTGCCTCTACCTGAACGTTTATACTCCCGCTGACTTGACAAAGAACAGCCGGCTACCAGTATGTATGGGGACCACTGGACCAGAAATCTGAGTCCCAGCCTCCAACTCTTCATGGGCAACCAGAAAGGGGTAGCAACAGCTCAGAGGCCAGAGTTGATTCAAGAACAGTGCGACCTCAGATTTTTTCCAGTGACATCAGTTCTGAGTGGAGATCACAGGAAAGTCCTAAGTTTTCTCACACAAATATAAGGAAAAGTATGGGTCATTGTTGTTATTAGGTTAGATTCTGATCCCCAAAGGAAGTAAATCTCTCTGTGCAATTAGAGAAACTGAGGCTGCAGTAGAGATGGGAGAACACATGGAAGGGTGCTCAGAAGAGTCAGGTCCTCTGAGCGACATACCTGTGCTTTTAGACAGTGTCTGGGAGGGAGAGTAATTGATGCCTTTATTCTTAGGTCATGGGTGACAAATGTGAAGAGTTTCACTGTGAAGTGAAGGTATTCACTGCCCCATGAAGGACTAAGGAGTGAGAACCCTGAGGTTCTCTAGTCAGCACTTTCTCTGCCTGTAGGCAGCATCCTGGGATTTTTACCGTAGTTAATTTCCCAGTGACCAAGTGAATCACTTTGACGCAGTGCCAGAGATGAGCAGCCTGACAGGTACAGATGACAAGGTTAGGGAGGATCTTTTAAAAAAGGAGTTGATCCCTGGGTTGTAAAAGGCCAACACCCAACAAATTACCCAGAAACTCTTTTATGTGGAGCTTATGAATTAGGGATAATTGCAGATTTGTGTGCTGAAACTTAGTACTACCTGGGCTTTGCACTCAACCAGAGATGAGGATAAACCTTAGTCACACACACACATCCACATGCACATACACATATACATACATACATACATATATACATATATACATACATATGCATACAAACACACATACACATATACATACACACCTACTTACACAAATACATAAACATACACATATATACAAACAAACACATACACACACACACACACACACACACACACTCACACACCACCTTCTACAGTGCACTTAGTATCCCTAAATACACAGTCAGACTTGAGCTTGGAGAAGGGAGAAATTTAAGCCTGGCTTTCAAGGACCTCACCATTGGGTCTGCACAGTTACATCATAACCTCTTCGATATGCCTTTACCTATCCTTCTTGGGTTCCGCAATTACTCTTAGATGACCTTGACTTAATCTCTCCTAGAGGTGACAGGAATCCCTGAGGGAGGAGATGGGTTTGATAGTTTTATGAGAGACCTCCTAAGACAGTGGTTCTCGGCCTTTCTAATGCTTTAATACAATTTCTCATGTTGCGGTAACATCCCTACAACCATAAAATTATTTCATTGTTATTTCATAATAATAACTTTGCACTGTTATGAATTATAATGTAGATATCTAATATGCAGGATATCTAATGAGCTACTCCCAAAGGGGTTTTGACCTTTGACTCCTCCTTTTGAGAAGATGGGAGAGCAGAGCCATTTCTTAACCTCTTACATGGGAATTGTTCTACGAAGCTCGATACCTGGAAGCTGCGTCACAGTTCTGCCTGAGTGCACACAACTGCTGACACTAGTTAGACCCATAAGATACTCTAACTCCTGGTCTAACAGTGGGTTCATTGCACAGCAACCGTGAGGGGGCTTTGGACAGCTCAGCACTGGGGGGCTAGAGTCAGGGGCCAGGTTGAAGCTATAACCATTGTTTTTTATGCCCACCCCACTGCCTGAATAGTTACATGGAGACTTATTTATTTATGAATAAGCATCTAGGCCTTAAGCTAGGCTTGTTTCCTAACTAACTTGTAACTCAATCAACCCATTTATACTATGCTATGTCTGCCGTGTGACTAGCTACCTCTCCTCAGTTTCATACATCTGACTTCCTCCAAGTCTTGGTAGCAAATCCTCTCAGGCCTGTTTCCCAGAGTTCCTCTGCCTCTGGCAGATGTCTGGCCTTCTAATCCTGCCTGAGTTTATTGGCCAACAGATTTTTTGTATCAAAAGCTAATGCTTTTACACAGCACACAAGAGATTGTCACTATGGGAAGCTTTGTTTCTACCTCTTCTTTTCTGGGAAACCTTGGCTAAGTGCTACATTTCTTATCTGTCACATAGTAAAATACTTTCTCTACCACCTGGGTAGGTCATTTTTATTGCTTAGTGCAATTCTGGGTCTATGTATTCCTTATGCTTTTCCTTAGCAACAGTATCTGGATATTATTTTACACACTCTCATTTCTTCCTTTATTGATGTACTCTTTAAATTAAAAAAATGAAGAACAAAATTATATCTCCTTGCAAGCTCAAGTCTATCAGAGTACCTGGTATGTAATAGTTTTAAAGATAATGCTAGCAGAAGACTGAATACTTTCTGGAGAAAGCCAAGTATGAGACAGGATTAGCAGCATGGTGGGTATGAGTGTGCAAGAAAGGAGGCACATTTGGAAGGTGCCCCATCCGGGTAGTGTGTGTCTCATCAGATGATCACTTACATATTGGAAAATCTAGTTTACCAGTGAGGAATTACCTGGGATAAAATGAAGAAGAAATATAAGAGCTGACCCTTTTATGTTCATTCAGGCACAGGTGATAAGACCAGGAGCAGGAAATCAATATCTTTGACCTTCAAGCTGTTCCCATGATAATGTTCTCTGTTTGAGCATCTTGGGAGGATGTGAGAAATGAGAAATACAGTGGGGTACCATGTTACATTATATTTCCTGGCAGGAGCTGAGGGAGTTTGAAAGAGAGAGATACATGGTATAGCCTTGCTGTGCATTGGTGTGATTTGAATGGTGGCCACAGAGACCATAACTTAGAGGCTGGTGACCAAATCAAATAACCTTTGCTGTGTTCCCAAGTCTGCTATGTATATGACCCAAATCCCCAGTAGCACCAAAAGCTGTCTCAGTACACTGATCCTATGGGCTGCAGGATTGGTTATGTTCTTGTCCAGGTGATGGTGTGGATCCATGGAGGTGGATTGGTAGTGGGTGGAGCATCCACCTATGATGGACAGGTCCTCTCTGCCCATGAAAATGTGGTGGTGGTGACCATTCAGTATCGCCTTGGCATCTGGGGATTCTTCAGGTAAGACATTGGACTGTCCTCTCTCCACCTTAGCCATTACATCAATCTGAAGCTAGTTAATCACAAAGCAGTTTTATATAACAAAAGATTTGGGAACCTGAACCTGGAAGATAGGCTGGTTCCATTAGGTGGATTACCACTGAAGGCATGGAAAAACATAGAAGAACAAATGCATGTGAAAAGGCCACATGATGAGAGTGGAAACTAGAAGCAGGGGAGATCTTGCTACTTTAATTTTTAAAGATTTATTTATTTTTATTTTATGCGTGTGGGTGTTTTGCCTACATATATGTCTGTGCACTGTCTAACTGATGCCTGCATCGGCTAGAAGAGGACTTCAGATGTCCTAGAATTGGAGCTATGGTGGACTGTGGGATGCTATTGGGGGCTAGGAATTTGGAAAGAACAATAAGTACTACTATACACTGAGCCACCTCTCTAGCCAAGAGCTTGTTATTTTTTTTTATAACAAAGTACCTTCTGATAAACTAGGTTTTATGAAAGCTGTACAGATTTGAGAGCTGTGCGCTCAGGAAAATAATCACCTTGCCCTTGACCTCACCCATTACATGTTGTTTCACAGATAAATAGTACGCCACAATAGAAGCCAGAATCCTAGCAATGAACTACTGGGAAATAGCACATATCTATGCCAAAGTTTCCACTATGATTCTCTGCTAAGCCCTGAGTCTGGGGCAGGGAAAATTATTAGAGCAGTTTTAACAAACTTACACACTTAGCGTTTTAGCACAAGACATGTTTCATTCAACGTGTTCTATGAGACCTGTCATGTCTCTGAACAATGTCTCTAAGTCATTGAGACCTATACTTATAACGTAATGAGATCTATATTTGTAATACTTGAGACCATTACTTATAAAGACACAGAAGAGTTTTTCAAAAATCACAACAGCTACATTTATTCTGTTTTTCTCGTACCCAGGACTTTGCACCCGCAGCTTCTTCTGGGTGAAATTCCATTCTTTGGATACCCAGGAGACCTGTGTCTTCATTTTATTCAGCTCTCCACCAAACCCACTCACTGCCTCCAGGAGGTACTTTCAAATGAAAACCACCTAAAATGCCACCCTCACAGGCCCACATCGGTCACAGGGTGTGCATGGTTTTCTTTTTCTACTGTCTGGAATCATTCTCTATTCATCTGCTGGTTCCTGGTCTGAAGTGTGGACTGAGTGTAGTCAGAGATTTGTGGTTTCCCCTCACCAGGCTCTAGCTCTGAGCAGTGCTGAGTGCACTATTAACTCCTTGGTACAAAGCTACTGGAAGTTGAGCATAGAGCCCCCGCATAGCGCACTGCTGCATAAATGAGAATCAAATAGACTTCCTTGTCAGGGATGCAATGCACAACCTGATGCTGGGGTGTTTGGGGGTCCCCATCCCAATTGAGGAATTGAGATCCTTGCTAGCTTTGACATATCTAAGTCATGATGTTGTCTTGCAGCACAGGGGATGAACACAGCCGGGGCAACTGGGGTCACTTGGACCAGGTGGCTGCACTACACTGGGTCCAGGACAACATTGCCAACTTTGGGGGTAACCCAGGCTCTGTGACCATCTTTGGAGAATCTGCAGGAGGTTTCAGTGTCTCTGCTCTTGTAAGTGTTCCTAGCTCCAGGTAAAACCCCCAAGTTTATGTGTCTGGACCGCCTTAAATACCATCCACCATCCAATCCATCCATGAACATCTTTGCTTAGAAGATTTTATTTACAACATACCATCAGAAGGTAGACAGCTAAAGACTAAATGCCCCTGTGCTCCCGTGAAGCTCAAGCTTATTTTTCCAGCCTCTCCCTCTCTCTCTCTCTCTCTCTCTCTCTCTCTCTCTCTCTCTCTCTCTCTCTCACACACACACACACACACACACACACACACACACACACACACACACACACACAGTTTTTATGAACTATAGCCCTAGGTAAAAAGTACAAATACAAGTATTGATTTCAGCATAAGTTACAGCAGGTGTCCTTCAAGCCGGAACTATTCATTGAGGAAAGTTAAAGTCCAAAAACAGAATGGAGCTTCCCCTGAGGAGGTATGACAGCTTTTGCACGCCTAAGAGGGAAGGTAGCCAACTTTAAATAACCTGGATGTCCAGGCCAGTGGGTGTGGGAGTAGAGGGAAAGGAGGTGGAATGGGGGACATGGAACACAAACAAGGCTCACAGATACAAATGGGATGAAAAGTATCTTGGTGCATGAGAGTGAGCCAGATGGATATTTAAAGAAAGTACAGAAGGTTCTATGAGCCGTAAGATTCTGCCTTGGAGTTGAGTAGAAAATAGCCAATATTAATACATATTTCAAACCTGTATTGCTTTTATATTCAAAGGCATAAATGTTTGAGTAGAGAAAAGAATACAAGTTAATCCAAAGAGTAAAGCTGTCCATCTCCTGTTACCCAGAGACTATTACTATAAGATTTTTATGTTTATTTCTCTAATCTTTCCCAACAATTTTATTTAACTGCCCATATCATCTATATGTCTGTCTGTCTTCTTCCATCCATGCATAATCTCTTTTATTTTTCCTTAATGTGCAACTACATTTGGTCTTCAATTCTTTTACCCAAGATAAAATGTAATATGCAGTAATGAACATAAATATTTTCCCAAATATAAAACACCTCTTTGGTGTTCTCTTTTATAATTGCATAATATCCCATGGTAGGAATAAATCATTATCACCAAATTTTATAATATTAGAATCATGGGTTGTTTCCAAGTTTTACTATTAACAAAGAATAAGCATTCTTTGACATTTTTACAGACCCCCATGGTTCTTATTCATTGGCTATATTCTGAAGAACGGGAATGATGGGACAGAGTCTGAAGTTCAGAGTTAACAGTTTTCCCAGTTTTCCTTGTGAGCTCCTGCCACCTGAGTCCTATTCTGTCTCTTACTCTGGTCACTGTTTCCATCCCACTGTTATTCTCTTTTGGAGGAATGTAAAACCAAAGAGAAGTCTGGGAAGCCTATCAGGAGACACAAGGAGCACCACAGTCCTCAAATTAATGGTCAGGGCAGAAGAGCACCTGAGGGAAGCCTTCAAGAGCAAGTGAACCACTGGCCATTCTTGTAAGCATATACTCTTCCTCTTCTTCTTTCCCTTGCTAGGTGTTATCTCCTCTGGCCAAGAACCTCTTCCACAGGGCCATTTCTGAGAGTGGTGTGGTCCTCACTTCTGCTCTGATTACAACAGATAGCAAGCCCATTGCTAATGTAAGTACCACTATGAACAGAACCCTTTGCTCTTCTGGGGTTCTCAGGCTATTCTTTCCATGGAATTCAACTTAAATGCTCAGGGCATGCTGGATGCTTGAAGGGAGAATGGCTGAAGGAGAAGGACTACTATGGTTGTTTAAGTCCCACTATGCAGGTTCCACATTTGTACAAATCATAGTATGCAGATGTCCTGCAACCTGGCACGCATTTTAGTACGGTTAGCCACATCACATACATCAACTCACCCTAAAAGTAGGGACAGTCATCACCCTCATCTATGTGTGCAGAAACTGAGGTAAAAGGTTTCTCTATGACTTACCTACAGCCAACTATTTAGGAAGTAAAGAAAGTGATACTTAACACCAGACAAACCTCCGTAGCAAAAGGCCTCCTTAGAAGTACTGAAACCCAAGAACAGTATGTAAGTGAAGAGTCCGGGGGGTACCTGGGAGAGAATGGGGGACAAGAGACACGAAGAAGGACGCCAAGACAAGAGTCTGATCAAGACGACAATTTTATTTTTCCCCAAGCCTGAATTTATACCATAACATGGGTAACAGAGGGAGGGGGAAGTAAACATTTACGCAGGCCAAGGACACAGTATTCGTGTGGTCAGGGAATCAGCTGATGTTGACAGGTTGTCAGAAATGTCACAGGTTTGTCATATCTATTAGTCAGCAGGATGTTGGTTTTTCAGAAAGGTTACAGGTCATCACATTGGGTATCTTGATGTATCATATTATTATTAATTTTGACCACCAGATTCGTATTAGTCTTCTGCAGCTGGCTGGGGATTTTCCATGAACCCAGTCATACTTAACACTAACCATAATAATAACATCAACAATGGAGGGCTTCAAGGGCATCACTCCCAACAACAGTATGTATAGTTGGTGTTGTTAGAGATAAGTGTATTAATGGGAATAATTAACAGTAATAGATATATTGGTTATTCATTCGACTCATTTCACTATCCCAGTTAGTAGCAGAGACAACGTTCTGTAGGATCATCACCCAGACTTACTGGTGGAGAATACATTCTTCAAACTTCTCTTGTCTTTATAATTTGTTTGTAAGACCCAAGAATAGTGACATTTGCCTATAATTCCAGAATTTGAGAAACAGAGGCAGGAGGGTTGCTATATGTTTTAGACAAGCCTTGTCTATGGAAAAACATTCAAGACTGTCCAAAACTACATGATCTTCTAAATAAATAGGCAGATAATAGATGATGGATAGGTGATAGATAGATAGATAGATAGATAGATAGATAGATAGATAGATAGATAGATAGATGATAGATGATAGATAGTAGATAGGTAGATAGATAGATAGATAGATAGATAGATAGATAGATAGATAGATAGATAGATAGATAGATAGATAGATGATAGACAGACAGTGCGACAGACAGATAGAAATAGGGAGGGATATAGAAAGAGGGAGAGAAAAAAATTGAGTATGGGATAGAATCCACTATGTACATCAATGGAGGCTGAAGTCATTGTTTTTAACCTCTGCCTGTCATTTCTGGCAGCTGATTGCTACTCTTTCTGGGTGTAAAACCACCACATCAGCTGTTATGGTTCATTGCCTGCGCCAGAAGACAGAGGATGAACTCCTGGAGACTTCATTAAAATTGGTAAATATATCCATTCTACATGCTAGCAATAGTCACTCTATGTAATTAGGTCCAATCTTCATCTGTTTTTATAAAAGTTTTCCAATAATAACATAATGAAAACTGCAGGATATCCCTCTCTATTTATAAAGCTTACTTTTTGAACATTTTTTGTTTCAAGATGTATCTTACTGACCTGCACATAAACACCATTCTGGATTTGGGGGTTGAGGGTATTCAGCATATTTTTCAGAAAAGCATCACAATATTATTTAATATGGAAACTAACTTATAATTTTCTGGCTCAATTTTCCATCTTTTCCTACACTGCCTAAATGGAGTATTAAGAGAGATATCTTTCTCCCCATTCATTTTTATACTATAGTACTACTATATTAGTTCATTCTTCTGCTCATCTTATGTATACATATATACATACGCACATATCCTTTCATCAAATGTTAGTAACATATCACTTTTTCTTTACCTACTTTCAATGTGTCCATAATTCATGAACAATTCAGCCAATTCATATCTACATTTCTTTCTCACTCCTTACCTGTCTTACATGTATTGGCCTGCTTTACCCAGCCATCCATTCTTCTGTCAATCCATCATCCATCCAAAAGCATGTTGAAGTAACGCAGACAAAAATTTAACATTTTTTTCTGTCTTACAGCGAACTACTAATAGAGAATCAGGCATGTACTTACTGATTCAGGAGTGACAGTACAGATAGAGAACCCATTCAATACAGTTAGCAGGGCGAGTTCGTGGAGAAATCACATTTGAGATTTGTTGGACAGTCATGGGACTCTTCCCTCACAAGGAAACATAGCAGGACAAACATACAAAGAGCATGTAAGGTCTTAAGAACAACTACATTGGGGGTGTGTGTGGCTGAGCATTGATATAAATAAACTCAACCAACCAAACTGTTGGCCTATCTATATGGACAATGGATACTCCAGGATACTCCTGTCACTGACCCCTAATGGATTCTCCCTGTTTGTCCATGAGTTGAGTCAATATAGACTTGATGCTTTGGCCATTAGGTTTTTAAAAGGAGCCCAAGATAATCACAGAATTTAGACATCTGTATCCTAACAGCAGAAGAAAGCAAATATTTCAAGTGTCCCTGTGTGATACAAGAGGCCTAGATTATTCAGAAATAGTTGGTGACTTTGGAAAAGGCAGGGGACCTAAGATCCCGGCACACCGTGAGATCATCTGAGATCTGGAGGAAGTGCTTCCATTTGTTTATCCATTGTGCCAAGAGGTGTGTGCACTCACACACACACACACACACACACACACACACACACACAGTGTACCCTTTCACTGACAGAGGCGTGCCCCACAGTGAAGAAGATCTCAGCAGTTACCTCATCATCTAGGTGATGCCTAATAGTTAAAGTGCAGTGTAATTACTAGTGGTTAGGATCTGTACGGGGGAGTCCAAGTCATTGGCCTTTTATTCAATAAATTGAAATGCAAGCCCTCCCAGATTTCATAGTAGCAATGAAGAAAACTTTATCCAAAGGTAAAATGATAACACATATCATAATGAAATACAATGCCAGGAGTGGCAATGAGTGAGAGTACGTAAGGGTTCCAAGAAATGTTTAGGGCTTTCTATCACGAGGACCAAAAGAAGGAGTTCAGTTGCTAGGGTGACATAGATTGGGTGCATCCCTAGTTTGATTGACAGACTTGGATTATGTAAGTCTTTTCTAACAATGTCTGTTCCATCCCATAATGTGTTTGATTTTTATTATATACATGCCCAAGTATGCTTATAGCACACAGAAGATTTCTCCTAAATGTTCTCCCAATGGGCACAGTTTATCTTATTGCATTTGCAACAAAAACTAGTTCAGGTCAGATCAACACCTATATTCTGTACCTAGATATATTCCGAAATACCTCTGCCTTACTTAGGGTTCCATTGCTGTGAAGAGACACCATAAACAAGACAATTGTCATTAAAAAAGGGTTTTAATTGGGGCTGACTCACACTTTCAGAGTTTCAGTTCATTATCATGATCATCGTCATCATCATCATCATCATCATCATCATCATCATCATGGTGAAGCACAGCAGCATGCAAGCAGACTTAGTGCTGAGGAGACAGGAGTTCTACATCTTGATCCACAGGCAGCAGAAGGGGACTGGGTAACACAGGCCAGACTTGAGCATATATATGAGACCTCAAAGCCCTGCCTCTACAGTGACGCACTTCCCCTAACAAGACCTTACCTCCTCTATTAACTCCACACAGTGCCACTTCCCATGGGCCAAGTATATTGAAACCACCTCAAAAATTGAAGGGCAGACTTTATGGCTGTTAGGGGTAGAAAGTATCCCTTGGTTTTGATTGATATGTACCTGCAGCTCAGTGCAGGTGGGAGTTCTAGGCTGTCAATCAATCTCAGGTTCATTGTTAGATGAAAAGAGTATGCATAAAGTTCCTGAAGGTAAGAGTCCTGGGTTGCCAAGTGCATAGCTAAAAGTGATGTGTATCCATAACCCAAGTAAGCTATTCCCTATGTTTGCCTGCCTCAGCATTGTGACCACAGAAGCCTTAGCAAACACAGCAAGGACAGGGGTGGGCTGGAATGCGTGCCATCAAGCTTGTGGGTACCAGGATTTTCTTACGCAATATGAAAGCACTCATTTCAATGATTCTAGAACAGAAGAAAAACAACAGGTTATAACAGAACCTTCAGGTAACTAAGATATTCTGAATAGACAATTCAAGACATGGCTAGATCCAGATGTTACAAACGTATCACTGAGAATCCTCCTGCCTCTGTGTCAGCTCACTACTCTTTGTTGTCTTCTTCCAAATAACCATGTCTCTTAGGGAAGTAAGAGACAGTAGCACTCTAATCTTATATCCCATTTGTTCAGGATGGACACCATCATATATCTATTCTTGATTTGTTCTCTACATTCAGGACATGGTCATTCTAAGTCACATAGAAATATCCAAACTCTTGAATGGAGAAATGAGGAAGAGGGAAGCATCCTGTTCTTCTGGTCCATCCCACATCCACCCCCATCTCCCCTTGAGATTACCCAGTCCCTGCCATCACTTTCATATTATTCCACTCTTCTCTTGAGGAAAATTGGGGTATTGTTACCAGAAAAAAAAGCATAGGGGGACAGAATGTAAAGAAACATAGACACAGCCAGCAGACATCCTCTCCAGAGTTTATCAATCCTGACTCTGGGTTCTATGACCTTTCCCCCTTGCTTCTGATACACACCCCCTCACCCTCTTCTAGCCTGGGATCATTGCCACATGACATAAGCAGGGAAGAGGTGGGGGATGGGCACCCTAGTACAGAGGCACAGTTCAAATGATCACCGTTTGTACATGAAAGACTTTTAACCCATTATCTGTCTCTATCTTCTTAGAATCTTTTCAAACTGGACTTACTTGGAAACCCAAAAGAGGTAAGACCTGCTGCCCCAACTTGTATTACAAGCATTGAGTCTTAACAGTGTTTTAGCTCCCATTAACTATAAATGCAAAATCTCCACTGTGGTATAATAATCATTTCTCGTGTGCCCTTGAGAGGGGAGGTTGCCTGAACCAGTAACACAGAGCTCCTGGTCAGCTCCTGGTGTGTCTTCTGGGCTCACCTCTCACTTCTCATTTACATTCTCTACATACATAACAGCCTGTGGAAGGATGCTGTAATGGAACAAATGCTGAGGGAGGATCTGAACAGCCTTCACTAAGGCACAGAGTTCTGACAGGACGCAGGGGTGGTGAATGATATAAGGAGCATGTGGAAGCCAAAGAAGCCAGCCTTCTCCTACCCATGAAACACCGGCAGTGTGCAACAACTCCTCCCTTCAACCTCTCAGCAGTGGTTTCCACCTAGTGACTTTAGCTGTGCAGCCCTATGGTTGCATCTAGCTTTCCCCCTGTAAAGCCTGTGAGAGTGAAGTGAGAGTTAGCCAACCATCGACATTTGGCAAGAGGTGATTTAGCAGCTGGGGGATAGCAGTGACACAGATGGTACTATTCTGTGTCTTGTGGGGGCTTCCGTTCCAGGAGCTGAAAGAACACAACAGCGGATCAAACAAGACATGCGGTGTATCTGATGGTAGTCAGACAGACAGAAGATAAATTGGGAGATAGGAACAGAGTTGACCCAGTAGTTTGACATAGCCAGAAAATGGGAGATGGAAGAAAGCCAGATGTTGGGAAATTTGGGGGTAAAAGTACAGGCAGAGGAGGAAACAGCTGCAAAAGCCTGCTGCAGGAAATCAGTGTTTCAGGAAGGGAGAGGGAGAGGGAAGCTTGGGCTTCAGGCTTAAGATGTGAGGAAAATAAGGTAGCATTTGAAAGATTTGTATTTTGACTCAGCAAGAGATAGGGTCAGTGAGCTTCAAAATGTGATGGTGGATATTTATGCTATCTTGGTTTTATTAGCTTTGATGAGACACAGTCCTACTATGAAGTCTAGGCTGTCATTTAAGTTGTGATTCTCCTGTCTTCCCCTCTTCAATTTCCAGCAATTAGACTCATAGGACATCATATCTAGCTATGAAGTCCGTTTGGACAACAGTATAGAAATTCACTGTATAATCCAGGGGCAGGACAGGTTCAGAAGATCAGGTAGGAAGATTTTACACTGCAGTTGAGAGGTGTGATGTGATTGGAATCAGGATATTTTTTAAGGAGTTTCTGAGATGACTTGCTCAGTGACATAATGAGGAGGAAGAAGGACACCACTGGCCTCTAAGTCTAGCACTTGACCTCACAGAGTAGTTTTGGTTCCTCATGTGTAGGATTAGCAATTACTATGCGCCTCGTGGTTGCTAATATCAGTCTTCCAGGCATTTGCTTCTCCACATGTTTCTTGGCTGTGTGGCTCCTGAGATTTACTATATTCTGCCTCTGTGTTCATCATTCATGTCTGCTCTTCATGAGGTTACCAAACCTGACTGTGTCAACACACATTAGAACACGTCATTTTCCTTCTGATGACAAAGACTTGATTTTGCTTGGAGATTCAAAAGAGCTAAGGACCTTCGCTTTCTGAATTACAGATGTAGAGTAAAGGGAAAAAAACACATTTCCTTCATGGAACTAGTGCTTGAACACATCTCTGAATACCAGAAATGGCTCATATATTGGAGAGAAAGGGGGTGCAGCCCTCAGGCTCTCTCTATAATCCTGCTGCAGGGCAGGCCTCAAAACGCAGGCCTTCTGACTGTCTTGGGTGAGCTTAGCACATTGACTCTGCTCTCTTAACGTGTACCCCTTCACCTGTGTGGAAAGGCCTGCCTTCTCCCTTATTTGGGTAGTGTTCTTCCCCAGATCATTCTTGGATGGTGAAACAACAGTGCCTTATGGTCCCAGTATACTTTTTCTTCAGATGAAATCCAAGGAGATCCTCTGCACTGCCCAACTTTTCTAAGGCAGTAGCAATTATGCCCAGGACATATTCTATTTTGTCAGCCTGTTTGATTATGGCTTGGTGCTTGTATTGGTTTTTGTTTGTTTTGTTTTGTTTCACAAACAGTGAATGAAGTCTCAGTTTAGACACCTTGAGAAGAGAGCTCACTATGTCTAACACCTAACATTGCTTCCCAAAGCAATGTTACGTAGGGATAAACATACTCAGTCTGCCTTCATTAATTATCGATTCTGTATTTGTGAAGTCACTGGCGAAAATGTCATTTGCAACCCCAATTCAACACTTACGACACAGAGTCTTTTGCACCATATGGACTGGGTAGCAATAAGCTCAAATCATGTCATGCCCAGGCTCCTGTCAGAAGTCAAATAGGAAATACTGTGTCTTCCTGATTTCTTTCTTGTGTTCAGAAATAACCTCTATATGGTCTATACAACACTGTATCTTTTTTTTTCTTTTCTTTTTTTTTTCTTCGGAGCTGGGGACCAAACCCAGGGCCTTGCGCTTGCTAGGCAAGTGCTCTACCACTGAGCTAAATCCCCAACCCTGTATCTTTTTTTTTTTAAAGATTTATTTATTTCATGTATGTGAGTACACTGTCGCTGTCTTCAGACGCACCAGAAGAGGGCATCAGATCCCATTACAGATGGTTGTGAGCCACCATGTGGTTGCTGGGATTTGAACTCAGGACCCCTGGAAGAGCAGTCAGTGCTCTTAACCGCTGAGCCATCTCTCCAGCCCGCAATGCTGTATCTTGACAACTATTTACTGTTTCAAGTAATTTCTCTGTTGAAGATGTTCTCAAGAATAATGGTGAAGAGCTTCCATGCTCCCAACATGGGTGGTTGTGAGGCACATGACAGAAGAAACACATGTAGAGAGTGAGCTTTCGTCGGCTGTGATGCTTTGGGCCTTGATTCAGTGTTGATGAGGCAACATCACAGTGCATCCAAAAGAGGACGCAGAGACTTTAGTCTGTGAAAGCTGTCAGGAAGCAGAGGGAAGGGTGTTATTCTGAGGAGTGATCATGTGATAAAGATTGGAAAGGAGAGGAAAGAGAAAAAATGAAAATGAAAGACAAAGAAAGACAAAAGCAGGATTGTGAAACAGAAAACAAGGAAATGTATACTCGCTTAGACTGTGGTCAGAAACATCCTTTCCCAATCACTCCTTTGTTATAAATTAATTTGATGTTTAACTAATAATTTGTAAGAGATATGTGTTCTATAAGGTGTCATTAAATACAAACTACCTCATTAAGAACAACAGTGGAAATTGTGTGGCCAGAGGCTCCCAGGAACTCTTAATTCCCCTTGGAGATATAGCTCAGCATTTACTAATTCAGTGTTTTCAGTAAGTGTAGACTTATCTACAGTAACCCAATTAACCCAAACTAACATATTAACCCAAATTAACATATACGTGGATATTTTTAATGCAACATATTGTCTGAGCTTTGAGACACCCTTTTTTTATGCCATATATTTTTCTTGGGATGCAAACCAGCCTCCTGACTTCCCTACCACCATCATCTTGGCAGTACTGACTCCTTAGAGAATCCTAGACTGTGTCCATCTTAAGATACTGAGTTTCATGGCCATAGTCACAGGGTTCTTTGTGCTGGCAAAGCTCTCAGACATCCAGAGAGGGTCCAGATGTAACAGACGGCAGAATACTAGATAGAGGTTAAATTTCTGTCTTCCCCAGAGCTATCCCTTCCTACCTACTGTGATTGACGGAGTGGTGCTGCCAAAGACACCAGAAGAGATCCTGGCTGAGAAGAGTTTCAACACAGTCCCCTACATAGTGGGCATCAACAAGCAAGAGTTTGGCTGGATCATTCCAACGGTGAGGATGCACAGACCTCTTAGATACACTCCACAGAGGCGCAACCATCATCCTCCCTGCTCTGATCCAGGCTTATGCACCCAGAAGACTACCATTCAGAGAGGCTTGAAACTTTTCAAGTAAATGTGTTTTGAGAGCTCTTGATGAAGAGCTTTGAAGTGCTAATTTATATCTGGGCCAGAGACGGGATTAATAATTGGAAACTTTCTAAAGTAGCCACTCCAGCGACTCAGGGCCCTGGCTGCACCACCAAGCTTTCTAGTGGAAATGATGAGCCTTCTCAAGAAGCCATTTTAGGGTCCTGGTATCAGTCTGGCGTGTGGCTTCTATGTTAGAAGGAAACTAGAGCAGATCTCTGAGTGCTAATGTAGACTGGGCCAGCACGTTCCCAGAGTTGTGCAGGAGTGTCCTCTCCCTTTCTCCCTGGAGGCTGTTGGCTAACAGCCTGACAGGAGAAAGGGGGCAGAGGTGGATAGCAGGGTTCATAGGGCCAGGAGTGTCAATGGAATGACCTCTGAGGACCACTGCATTGAGATGAGTCTACTTTATTGTTTCAGGGATAGGGTATATATGGGCGTTTTTAGGGGTATGAGAGGAAAGGGCTAATTGGCCATGACATCAAGCAAGCTGAAAGGGCTGATGGATACAGCACCTAATTATCATGCAGGCTAGGAGCCAGAGTGGGACATGTATGCTGAGTTATGCTGCTCTGCAGAGAGCTCTGAATAGGGTCTCTTTTCAGCCAAGGTCAGTCACCGGTGTCCAGGGACACTGTCCAGACAAAGACAGACAGAGGAGGGAGTTCCTCATTTCACACTGACATCAGAAAGCCACTGAGTCATGGGGAGATAGGGGACTGCTACCTTAATAGCAAGGTTCCCCAACACAGAAAGACCTCAGAGGGCATCATAGGAACATAGAGACACAGACATAATATTTGGTTTTGCTTCCTCTTGCAGTTGAATTTGGACTGGTGGGGTATGGCCTATGTCTTCTGTCTCTGAGCCCTTAGCTTCTATATGACCCTGACCTGAATGCTCCCCCTCTGCCTCGAGGAACATTGTAGCTTTCGATGTCATCAGTACCTTTATTATGTGTCCTCTCTATGTTACTTGTATTCATTTTTATATGGGCATTGGTTTTGTTGACTTTTTTCTCAACATTTTAAACTCCCATGTCTGTCAAGAAGCCCAACTCCACCTCAGTCCACTTTGGTTTCCTTGGTTGGCCTTTGGCTCTTTTTACTTCTCCACGATTCACAACGCTTAATCATTTGATTAACAGCTTATGGGCTATCCACTCTCCGAAGGCAAACTGGACCAGAAAACAGCCAAATCCCTCTTGTGGAAGTCCTACCCAACACTGGTAAGACTCTAGGGAATGGTGGGAATTGATTGAGAAGGAAAGAAGGTTGGTGATGTTCTCCAGTTAAAGACCAGTTCGATGGTGGAAAACCTATGCTTAAGCTCCTACTCTTTTCATTTACCTGCTTTACCTCCCAGGTGTGTTGAACCCACACTTGTGACTCCTCTGTTAATATTCAATTGAGTTCAGGACACGTTTTAGAGGAAAAGATTCAGTTTTCTAGTTAGCCAAACCAAGACCATGGAGACCATCACAAACAAACATTTAGGCATGGGAGGCATAAGTCTTACTTATGGAGATATTTGGATGCAAATTAGATAGAGACCAGATTTCTTACAATTTTTTTTTTTTTTTTAGTTTTGGTTTTATGACATATGGACTGCTGTGATCTATAGGTTAATAGATATTCTAGGATTTGTAAATTTAAAGAGAAATTACTAACTAGCAAATCATATGACCCATGTCTTTCTTCATCTCATTTTTCAAGAAAGGTTAATTCTGAACTTAGTTGTGTGAATATAAATTATGCGTTTTCCCCAGTGAACTTGAGAAAATAGCAATACAATACTTTTCTCAAGAGGACCAGGGGTGAGATTTAAAAAAAAAAAAAAGCAATCCAAGTTCTTCTGTAGGGACAGTTGGAAAGAACGTCCACTGAAGAACAATTTTTTAATATGAGGTCTCTTCAGGCATGTGGGTCTCTTCCACCAAAGCCAGTGACACATAGTGCACAGAGTAGGTACCTAAACTCAAACAGCAATTAATTAACACCAATGTCAAGAGAAAGTGAAGCTCAAAAGCTAAAGAGTTTATTCCAGACTTCCATGAGCAACACCTGGAGGTTGTGGTAACCACTGAGGTAGTTTAGGATCAGTGAATCCTTAACTGACTGCCAGGAGGCCCATTCCCCACCCAGTGAGATGGTCACTTTCTGATCCACTTCAGAAAATCTCTGAGAAAATGATTCCAGTGGTTGCTGAGAAGTACTTCGGAGGGACAGATGACCCTGCCAAAAGGAAAGACCTGTTCCAGGACTTGGTTGCAGATGTGATATTTGGTGTCCCATCAGTGATGGTGTCTCGAAGCCACAGAGGTGAGTTTCAGGTGTCAGATGGGAGATGACTACAAGTCGAACTTCTAGGTCTCTGATATGCCTACCCTTTGGCATCGGTAGATATGAAAGCTATTGAGGTCAGGCCTCAAAAGTTGATTCTAGATGGTCAACAATGCTGTTTTGCCTTCTCTGTTAGTAAAGATCTATAAGGAAAAGGCCCAATGCAGTTTAATTTAGCAGATATTCCCAGAGAACACCATTGGGAGGTAAGAAGCTAACGTAGAGAAAATGCGGACCTCGATCTGGAGAGCTGCCCAGCGTGTGTTCATCTTCGCTGCAACTGAAGAGCTCTGGAGAACAAGGAGAAGGAGACTTTAGGCTCCTTTTCCTGAAAGGAAAGGCAGATGTGTATTGACCCAGCAGGAGCCATAGCTCACAGGTGCCATGATTGCTTCTTTATATCAAAGGACAAGGAGTTACTTCTCTCCTTCCACCTTTCCTGGGTTCTGAAGGTTGAACTCAATTCCCATTGTGTGCTTCGAGCATCATTACCTGCTGAGCTGTCTTGACCTTCCCTTTCTCATTTTTACTGTAGGCATTTGGAGCTAAAGAGCTTTTCCCTTAGGACTGTCTTCACTTTGTCTAATAGGCTTTGGTATGTCGTGGTCTCATTCTATTCAGTATGAGGGGTAATTTTCAGCTCCTCCTTGACTTCTTCAACGATCCATTCATCATTGAATTTTATGATGCTTAATCATTATGAGTCATAGCATCCTCTATACTTTTTCTTGCTGATTCCTAACTTTTTCCAATACACAAAGCTTTTCAATTTTCTTACATATGTGAATTCTTGACTTGTGTCCTAAACTATGAACCACTTTAGAAGAATTCCATGAGAGAGTTTTTCCTGAAGTGTTTGAGTGAGTTGCCTCTAGGCATCTAATTCTGATTTCATTTGACTTCAATGCGTCTCTGTTTCATTTTCTTTTTTCCAGATGACTTGCCCATCGGTGAGGATAGGGTATTAATTAATGTTACCTATTGTGCTAAGATTAATATGTAGCTTATACCTAAAAGAAATTGTTTTAGGAATTGGGTGTACTTGTTTGGGCACAACGTTTACAATTGAAATGTCCTCTTGGTAGATTGTTCAACCTGATCAGTATGACGTGATTTTGTTTGTTTCTTCTGACTCCTTCTGGTTCAAAGTCTATTTTGTCTAATATCAGAATAGCTAGACTTTTGGTTTTCCAGGTTTCAGTTGCTTAAAACATGATAAGAGGTGTGTTTTCCTGGAGGCAGCAAAAAGATGGACTCTGTCTTCTTAGACCAGCTGCTAGTGACGTCTTTTTGTTTGGATAATAAAGAGCATTGGTGTTATTTTCAAAGGTTGATGCCTCCCGTTTCTGTTTCTGTGGTTGTGTTTTGCTTCCTGTTTGCCGACTGCACTTCTATTTTGCTCCCGTGGTCCCTTCATCTTCTCTTCCGTCTGAAGCATTCCTTAATGTACCCCTTTACGAGGTACCTTAGTGCTCATTAATTCCATTAGCCTGCTCCCGTAAGGGAAGGTTCCGGGTTTTCCTTTAACTATACCAGAAAGTTGGTTGAGTTTGCAGCTGTGGTCTTTCAGAACCAGACATCCATCTTTCTTGTCTTTCCTGGATTGAACAGACTCTGTTAAATAATCAGCTATAAACCCAAATGGCCTTCCTTTATGCATGACCTGACATTCTGTCTTACATCATCTAATATCATTTTTTCTGTTTTTTTTTCAACACTTCAGTTATAACATGGCATGGAGCATTCTTTACTTACCCCTATTCAGTAGATCCTTGTCTTCTATTTGGTGGGACTCTTGTATGTTCACAGGAATCTTTCTTTAGATTTGGGGGTATTTTCTTCCATGTTTTTATTGAAAATATTTTCTGTGCTTCATGCGTGGAAGTCTCCTTATGTGTTCATTATTTACACATCTGATGTCTTGGAGCCCCAAAGGTCTTGAGGTCTCCTTCTCTCATGTTTCAGGTCAATTTATGGGATTTTAAAAAATGTATCATTCAATTTAACTGAGGTGAGGGGACCCTCTAGAATGTACAAGAGACCTGGGAGACAAGAGACACTTAGGACTCAAAAAGAGGGACCTTAGCTGAAATGCCTAACAGTGGGGAGACAGAACTTGTAGATTCCGTCTCCAGTAGAAAGACAGGACATCATTTCCTGTCTTCATCCCTTTCTTCTCTCCAACTCCTCTCTTCCCCCACACTGGATCCTCTAGACAGTCAGAATAATGCTCTTGTGGGTGCTTGTACATATATGGCATTCAGTTACATTCTGTAAAGTCAGGAGGTTGGGATTCCTTAGCCCTAAATACTGGCTAGTGTTACAGGTTCTGACCTAGGGGTTGAGACACTTGTCACTGAAGACTCCTCAGCAATCTGGCATGCTCTTCCTCTCTAGCTCCTGCCCCCTTTCATGTCATCCCAGCCCTTGCCCTCGTTAATTCTGAAAATCTTCCTCCCACCCTGACTGTTCTCAGGCTGGTGAGCTGTGCCCACTTCTGCAGTTCAGCTGTCTCTGCCACTGCTGTTCTCTTCTGTCTACAGTTCTCCCTGTCTTGTTGTCTAGGATACTTCCTTCCTTCATGTGACAAGCTCGGCCAGCAGACTGAATAGGCACAGACTGGAGCGCTCTTCAGTTGCACCTAATGTTTCTAGACAAGGAGGCTTCCTTGGGAAGTATATGCCAGCTGACTAGAGTCTACTGGGCACCCCGTCTCCCTTTGGGAAACCTATTAGTTGTCATGCTTATCTAATGGCTCTGATGTTGTGTCTGTGTCTACCATTGTTGTGCGCTGTGTCTGTTTGCCATTGGTGTGTTGATTGATCATTGGCAGTGATTGACACTGCCATTGATGCTCTGAATCTATCTCAGTTCATGGGGTCTTTTTTTTTTAGTTTTTTGTTTTTTGTTGTTGTTGTCATTGTTGTTGTTGCTGCTGTTGTTGTTGTTGCTGTTGTTGTTGTTGTTATTGCTTTTACGGAAGTTCTCATTCTGTAACCTAGACTTTTCTAAAACTTACATTTTAGAACTGACCTCAGATCTACAGCAATCCCCCCACCTCAACCTAAGTACTGGGATTACAAGTGTGAGCTACCAGGTCCAGATTCTTGCACTGTTTGAACTCGGCTTTCTGTCTGATATGACTGCAGCTACCACTTCTCTCTATCTTCTCTTGATATACGATAGCTATTTTCATCCATTTATTTCTAATCTATGTACCTCTTTAGAGATAAGGGGTTTTGTGGGAGCCTATACTTGTGCTGTTTAAACATGCTTTCCGACTGTCTCTTGTACTTCAGAAGATGACATTTGATAGCAAGGGTTTACAAGCACTGTCTGGGAGTTGTTATTTGGTTGTTTTGTGGATGTGTCCCTCCTTTCTTGGTGTCTTCCCTTGGGGCTTTCTGCTGTTATGTAAGGGCATGTTTTGTATCTTTTCTGTATTTGTGTTGTATTTCTACTTAATGGTTTTGCTTCCTGTCTACCCTTATGTTTTTTTGGTACCTCTTCCATCAGACTATATTAAGCTAGTAATAGTGTAGCATTGATTCTGGGTAAGAACTCTATATTTTTGCCTAGAAAATATACACACACACACACACACACACACACACACACACACACACACACACTCACACACACACACACACACACACACACATCATTTGGGTGGCCATTTATTGTAAGTACATTAGTTAATGGGCTATCCCGCTATAATCACTAGTGGGAATTTTCTGATGGCCCCTCAAAATGTGAAGGATAAAACTTTGTATCATCACTAGAATCCTAGGGTGCCCTGCCTGTGGCTCTCTTTGCCAATATGGCTTGATATCTCACGTTATTTATTGCTATCTTGGAATGTTAGTTTAAAAGACCTGCTTTAGCCATTCCTCTGGGGCAGGCCCAGAGGCAATGAGATCCACAGCCTCTGGCTAGGAGAGCTTCTATGTCTCTCTCACTTCTGAGGGGCCCCTGTCCTAAGCACAGTGCTTGAAATTGAGAGTTACTTTCCTCCAGCACATTGATGATATCACCCTGCTCTCCCTGCCCATGAAATTTCCTCTGAGACACTGGATGTAGGTTTGGTTGGTCCTTCCTTGATTGTGAAGCTCTTCTCTCAGTTGCTCCTGGGGTTTTATCTCTCCTTGGTGGTTAATATTGTGAGTGCTTTGTACCCTGGCTACAATCAACTGGAGGTTGCTATGCCTCCTGACCTAATGCTGGGAACCTAGCCCAGGCTTGGCTACAATCTCTTGAAATAAACCTTCTGTCTCCTTCCATCTTCTTCTCTTCTGCAAGTCCTCTTGTTCTGTGAGCAAGAGAACACTGGAGCATCTTGGACCAACGACATGATCTCTGGTGGTGAGAGGGGAGACAGAGAAGAGAAGGAGCAAGTCAAGAGACAAGTTCTCTTTCCCTTGATGCCTCTTTCTTTGATGCCACCTTGCATCTTAAGGCTTAATACTTCCTAAGCAAGGAAGAAGTGAGGTATGAAACACAAAATCTAAGCTTTGCAATTCCTTGAAGGAATGCATGTTCAATTTGTGCACATATTTGTGTTTTTAACTGCCTTTATTCCAAGTGGACCAGTTAGTTGCGCAGCCCTGATCAAGTCTCTGGGCTTCCCTGAAACACTGTGCACATAAACAGGGATCTTAGTGCAAGGTCTGAGATCTTGGCACCATGCACATGTGAGCTCTGCAATGAATCCATGTCTCCACAGATGCTGGAGCCCCCACCTTCATGTATGAATTTGAGTATCGCCCAAGCTTTGTATCAGCCATGAGGCCCAAGACAGTGATCGGAGACCATGGTGATGAACTCTTCTCAGTATTTGGATCTCCATTTTTAAAAGGTAATGTCTCTCTTTGCTGCCTGTGGCCTTGGCATTTGGAGGCCTGAATTTGGGTCCTGGCTTGACAACCTTGTTCAAGTTTCTCCTTTTCTCCCCAGTTTATCTTTCTAGACCCTCTGTAACTAGGTTGACAGTCCTGAGCCTTCACACACAGGAAGGAAGCTTCTGTTCATGTGTCCTCAGCCATAGTTACTCTCAGAATCATGGTCTATAACATCAGTAAGAGAGATCATAGGCCAATCACATGTTCCAGTTTGGGAGAAGGGTGCCACTGATGGACTTTCCTTCCCTAAGAGCATGCTGGGATATAAGTGAGAAAACATTTCATTTCTAACTCTGAACAAGGTCTATCATGTTTTACCCATCTGTCTGTCTGTCTACAGAGTGGGTCATATATCGGCCATCTTGTGTAATGTGATAATTTTTAAAAAGATTTATTTATTTATTTTATGTAAATGAACACACTGTCGCTGACACCAGAAAAGGGCTTTGGATCCAATTACAGATGGCTACGAGCCACCATGTGGTTGCTGGGAATTGAACTCATGACCTCTGGAAGAACAGCCAGTCCTCTGATCCCCCGAGCCAACTCTCTAGCACCAATGTGTAATGTGATACTTAAGGGAGGTTTTCACAGCTGTCTTCAATGCGTTGCTTCTTGTAGTTACGTATAACTAGCAATCTAACTCATGTTTCCCAAGCTATCAGTCTCTCTGGACCTCTCCCTATTTGGTGATATCTTAGGAACTTTGGAGAGAGAGATTAAGAAAAGACCCAAGAGCCAGCAACCCTACAAAGACTGAGGAAACTCACAGTTGTGAGGTTTGGGTCAGGCGTGCGTGCATGGGTGACAAAGGAAGTCAATCTATGGGAAGCTATTCTTAACTTGAATTTAGACTATCAGCCAACATGTTCTTAAAAGGTAGGTTCTAATATAGTAAGATGTGGAAAAGTTAAGACTCTGAACTTCTAACAAGCTCCCAAGATGGTGGCAATGATCAGAATCACTCCTACTATGTGACTGCAAAACAAACAAACAAACAAACAAACAAACAAGGAGGCCACTTGGTAAGTAGCTGAAGCTTACTCTTTCTTCCCCACAGATGGTGCCTCAGAAGAGGAGACCAATCTCAGCAAAATGGTGATGAAATACTGGGCCAACTTTGCTCGGAATGGGTGAGTCTTATGCCAGAGAAGGGACATATCTGGGGGATGGGTTATGGTCAGACTTATTGGAGTGAAGTGTCTTCTAATGTTTGAGTGGCCGTCCGACTGTCCTGTGACCATAGCACTCCAACAATGAAGGCTGGAGTAATCAGATGGGAACTCTGATGGAGCTTTTGAGATAGTTTAGCTTAAAAGAAGGGATGGGGACTAGAGAGATGGCTCAACGGTTAAGAGTACCCGACTACTCTTCCAGAGGTCCTGAGTTCAATTCCCAGCAACCACATGGTGGCTCACAACCATCTGTAAAGAGCTCTGATGCCCACTGAAGACAGTTACAGTGTACTTATATATAAGTACACTTTTAGCTGAGGATCAATTCAATAGGGCTGATAGTAATCCCTCATGTCTAAAAGGCTTAGGAAGTCCTTACCCCAAAGTCTTTGGCTCCCAAAGTCTCCCTAGGGTAGGTTGTGCTCATGGTGTGAACATACCCTAGGTAGAAGGTTCAAATCCTGGCATTTCTAACTTATTAGTCTTTCTATACAGAGTCACATCAACGTTCCTCTCACAGATTTACACATCATACTTTTTAATGCTGCTGGCAGGGAGTTCAAACCTTCCACACACTTGCTGGCCTCCACCTCTTTCCTTTGCAATCTATGCAGAAGCCTTGATGACTTCACTGCACTTGCACTCTGCATGCCTGCAAAACCACACCCATCTGGACAATGCCAAGGTTGACCTACAGCATCGGGTGTCACCAGATACTGTGGGTCATCATCTGCAGTAGTCTCTGAGTGTCTGAACCTGAAGGGAAAAATATCGGAGAATTAATTCTCCAGGCAACCCTGGGGCAGGAACCTAGAGTGTAACTTTCTCAAAGAAGAACCTCTGGATGAAGTTTATGCCTTCACATTATATGTCTATGACGGCTGTGGTATAGAAATAGAGAAACAGTTGCAAATATAAATGACAAAAAAAGTCAGGGGCAAAGGTGGGTGAAGAATAAGAACAAAGGGAAACGAGACTTTTAGGCTAGTTTCAAGCCTGTGAACTTTGTTCTTCCCAACTCCTGAAAAGTCCTGGGAGGAGCTTTCATTTTGATTTGGTGCCTGAAACTCTGGCTTCTTAATGAAGCAGACTCCTTAACATAGGCTCTCCTTCTACACAGCCTTAATCATAGTTCTTGGCTACAGCGGTAGGGGTTGTGAGGGGGTTGGTTTTTGTGGGTTTATTTGGGTTTTTTTTATTGTTGTTTGGGAAGATTGTGTTTTTCTAATCTTCATGTTGTTGTTTTTGCTTATAAATCTCATTGCAAATATAATCAAGAACAACAACAACAAAAGAAAATAAACGTAGAAAATAAACATACCTAGATGCTAGAGTATCTTTGAATGTCCTCCACCAGTGAATACTCTCATTCTTAAACTCAGTTACCCATACAATATCTGAATGGACAAATACAAGTAAATCTGTTGTGATCATGTGTGAATGGCCTCTAATCCATATGCCCTTCTCTTCTGAATCATCACGAACTTGGCTTCTTTACCTACTAAAACCTACTAGAATCCCTCTTAAGCCCCACCTACTGCATTCTGCACTTTATATGGCACACTACAAACATTCCCAAACTCCTTCACAACCCAGGGTTTTTAAAACACAATTCTTCAGAACCACCACATTGGGGGGGTTAATCTCAGAGAGATCCACTTTTGAGTAATACTTTTAGTAGTAATTCTATGTGTTAACATCTTTGCACTGCTGAGACAAAATACCCAAGGTTCATCAAGTTCAAGGATGAAGGCTTGATTTTTGTTTGACTCTGACTTTCTCTTGAAATGTTCACTGTGAGACTGTGACAAAGTGGACTGTGGTGACTTTCGGGGAGAGCCAGCTCCTCGTTTCTTGGCAGTCAGGAAACTGACTTAGTTGTCTTGTTTTGTTTTGCTTTCTTTCTTTGTTTGGGATGTGTGTGTGTGTGTGTGTGTGTGTGTGTGTGTGTGTGTGTGTGTGTGTGTGCGCGTGCGCGCGTGCGCGCGCGCAAGCACATGTGTGTAGTCAGGAAGAACTGAGGTAAAGGGTTGGAGACTCAACATGCTGCAGAGCAGACCCTCAGTGACCCAATTCTCCCAAGTAGGTACCACCTCTCGATGCCTCCATTAGCCTTAACAGAAGTGTTAGCTGAGCATCAGCTTTTAACGTGTGAGGATTTGGAGGAGAGCTAAGGTCTAAATAACCTAGGACTTTCTAAACATGAGCAGGCTGCCCTAGGAGGTGGAGAATTGGCATAGGTGTGCAAGGTAGTTTCTTGGCAGAGATCCATCAACGCTTTCTTGAAAACTCTCAGAGCACCATGGGGACAGCACAGTTGCTGTGGTGATTTACTTTTCTTTTCTTTTTTTCTTTTAATTCTGTTCACAGGAGCCCTAATGGGGGAGGGCTGCCCCATTGGCCAGAATATGACCAGAAGGAAGGGTACCTGAAGATTGGTGCCTCAACTCAGGCAGCCCAGAGGCTGAAGGACAAAGAAGTGGCTTTTTGGTCTGAGCTCAGGGCCAAGGAGGCAGCAGAGGAACCATCCCACTGGAAACATGTTGAGCTCTGATCAGGAGGGTCAGCCATGTTTGAGAACCTGAAGCTAAAGGGGAATTATTCCACAGAAGATTTTGTAAAGACATAACACTTCTTGTCTTTGAGACTATAACATCACATGGTATTTTGTACAAATGCATTAAAGGGAAAATACTTAACCTTATTGCTTCAACTTGTAAAATAAAACATTGTTTAGAAATTCAAAAGTGGGTCAATGTCTGTCTTGGGGAAGTTTTAGTTGTTTTTATTTATTATTTTATTTATTTGCTTGTTTCTTTGTTTTGTGTATGTTCATGTGAGTACAGAGAAGCTTGAGGAAATGCCTCCATCACATTGCCTGTAGGCAAGTTTCTAGGGCATTTTCTTGGTTAATGATTGATGTAGGAGGGCTCAGCCCTCTATGCGTGGTGCTACCCTAGGGCTGAGGGTCCTGACTTGTATAGGAAAGCAACCTGAACAACCTATGGTGAGCAAACCAGGAAGCAGCATTCCTCCATGGCTTCTGATTCAGTTCTTCCTTCCAGGTTCCTACCATGAGTTTTTGCCTTAGCTTCCATTAGTGAACTATCACTCAGAATACATAATCCAAATAAACGTTTCGCTCTTCAAATTATTTTTTTTTGGTCATGGTCTTTATTGTACCAATAGAAACCTGACTAATGCAATGTCTTTGGCTCAAAATTAATCTATGTGTCTCAGACGGGGACAGATGAAGAGAGAGGAACCATAAGAAGGTCTCTACAGGAAATGGATAGAGAAACAAATACCCTGAAAACTAAAGGAAGATGAGCATGAAGGAAATGCTGGGTGTTGTGTTAAAGTTTCTATGGGAGACATGAGTAAGCATCTATTCACCCCAGACAGAGCATGAAAGAACATAGAAACAGAAACAGAGACAGAGACACAAAGACAGAGAGACTGAAAGAGAGAGACACAGAAAGAGAGAGACAGAGAGAGACAGAAAAACAGGGACAGAGAGAGACGATTCCATTGAGCATACCTTGATTCACAACTGAGTGTGAATGTATTTGACTTATTAGCATAAATGAGGAGTTATTAGCAAGATTACTTAGAAGCAGATGTGTCTCCACATACCTTTCCCAATGAAGACTTCCCCATCACTGCATAGATGCAATACCTCCTTTGGTTAACTGTCCACCCTATATATAATCTAGCACCTCCATGAACCCAATACAACTCTGGAAGAATTGCACAGAGACTGTAAGAGAATTAAGAGTGGCTGGAATAGGGTCTAGTGACCCTCTGCAATCCCGTGAATGTTCTCTTATAGGGTCCTGAAGACTCTTACAGATATTCTTAGCCTCTCTGATTAAGAGGATGAAGACTGTTGTGCCCAAAAGTCACTTTTTCACAGCAGATTTGAACATGTTTCACATTTCCCTTCCAGGGAGATGTTCTCATAAATATAAAGAGAATGATCAGAGTTTTCTAAGTGGTAAAGGCAATGTGTGGTATAAATAAGAACTTAAAGTTGATTGAGAACCACAGACCCAAGGAGATGCTTGCATGCACCTCAGACTCCTCCACAGATGTCTGTCAGGTGTTTATGGATAAGTCTGGGGACATGTTGCAAGACTGGGATAAAATTTGTCTCTGGGATTCAGGCACGAAGAATAGCACTACTCCCTTTCCATAAGGAACCATACTCTGCCCACATTGGGGAATCTTTAGATACCAGATGAAGGCTTATTGCAGCCAAGAGAAAAAGTTGTAAAGTTCTGTAACCTATCGCATGAATAAGACATAATATTGGACCTAGGTCATCAGCTTTTACTGCTGCTGAGAAAAAGGGTCACTGAAAAGACTTCATCTGATCCATCCAAGATTCTAAAGTTAAGACAAGACAATGACTAAATATCCCACTCCTCACTAGTGTTGAGTCAGTAGATGCCCTCTACTGACTAACAGGAGTCAGCTGGTTTGTGTGCCAGTGTGGAAGGACTCTAAGGAGGCAGGAAAGCAAGGAAGAGCGGTACTAAAAGTGTAAGGCAGAATTAAAGTGTGCTACTTTATTTCAAATTTCATGTAACTTATAGTGCAGTGTGAAGTTACAGTGTGATGGTTCAAAGATGGCTATTGAAAGCTCGAGTCAACCATTAAAGATGTTTCAACCTTTGACCGTTGTCTTTCTGCATCTGCAGAAACTTCATATGTGCTTACCTGGTTCCATTTATTTATCTTTTTGCAAAGTACATAATTTTATTCTTAAGCGTGAGGTACAGACCACATATACAATGGGTATATAGCCCACATTTTCATTATCCACTCTCATGGGACCAGTCCCAAGTGAGCAAGTGGGCAATTGGCTGAGGGATAAAAACTCTCTCTCTGGGATAACCAGAGCAGGTAGGCTGTATGCTTGAAAACAACTTCAGGCTTCTAGAAGGCAGAGAAATAATAAAATAACATGATTTGTAATGCTGTCATTGATATCAAATTAGATTAAATGTTAGTGGTTAATATTTAATCATGATATGGGTCTAAAAGGACAAGTGAGGGTGCTTCAACCAAATCTTTTAACTGAGTGACTACAGCACAGCACCCTGGTAAGATAATTTTAGAAGGGCTCCAGAAGGAGAAACATCACACCTGGCCTTACCTTATGGACCTGCCACCACCATCAAATTCAACACTGCCAAGACTATTGCCCGTGCTGACCCCTCTGTGGCTATGTCAAATGTACCAGCAAGGGCTTTCCCTTTAACAGCTGAGTGGACAGCATGATTATCTGGTAAGTAGAAGAAAAGATTACATCCAAGGTTGGTGGTCTTCCAAGGTCATCTGGGAGGATCTAATGTCCACATGGACTGGAAGCAAAAATCCTCTCAGTTGTTGACTGGGAGCATGATGGCCATCCACATGGCCATGTGCACATGTGCATAGTCACCCATGAGAACACTACACCCTTTGACCAACATCGGCTATTGAAGGACAAGATCTTCAGATATTTGCTCATGAGTGGACTGGGCTCAAGTTTTTGTATAATCTCCAAACAGGAGGCCAACAACCTTTCAAGTGTACAGAGTTCAATAAACAATGATTCATGAATTTTGAGGTTCAGAAGGGTATGTCCAATAAATGCCAACCCCACCCCACCCCCATTTTTAAGCATAAAATTCTAGAGAAGAGCTCTTGTTACTCCTTCTCTGTGACTAAGACTAAATTATTATCATAGTACAATTACCATCCTGATGTTCATTCAGATATGTAGATTCTTTCATGAAAATCGATTCAACTATGAATAGCTGAACCAAGGCAGAAATTCTTATAAGAAAAAAAAATCACCGTGTGAAATTTGCCATGCTGTCTCTACTTGGTTCTGTATTAATGATTGTGATGATGAAAATAAATTATTATAGGTACATATAACATCTGATAATTGCCTTCAAGAATGGTTGGAGGATGCCATCTTTGGAGGATTGGAGAGTGAAGCCAAATGGAGGATAGACCACCTAACATAAGGGGTGGTTCTGATGTTTTGATCAGGAATCTGCATGTGAACACTGAAAGTCCTGTTCCCAGTTGGTTCTTGGTTAATCAATAAGGATGCTAGCAGCCAATGAGGTGGGTGGAATAGGCAGAACTTCCAGTTTTCCAGCAGGCAGGCTAGCAGATGCAGGGGAGGAGAGAAGTATTTGCTATGCTTGGGGTGGGGCTTAGGAAAGAAAGAATCATCAGCCATATGAGATCTTGGGCAGAGTGGCCATCTACTGCTTTCCTGACTGGGCCTAGGGAAGCTGATGGGATATTAAAAACATAATTAGCTGAGGGAAGATTTAGGGGGATGAACAAGGAGAAGAAAACTGATCAACTAAAGTTGACTGCAAATTTGGGGTTCTGAGCTGGGAGTGAAAAGAAAGATGTGATAGCCAAGGAAGGCTTAGAAGAGCCTGGCCATTTCCTCTGATCTGAGGGAACCTGGCAAGACTGGTTGGTAGCAAAGTCTAACCTGAGCTTAAAGCAGGATAGCAAAAACACTACAACCTAACCCAATTCTAATCAGGAAAACCAAGTCAATATATCTGGTCCTGCCTTAGGTGCTATAAGTACTTAGGGCTGCCAAACCAGTGATTTAATTCAGCAGACATGGTGAAAGATCAAGACACACCATCAACTCCTCAAGCATAGACTCATATCAAGTACAGCCCTGTGCAAGCAGAAATTCAAGAGAAAATCCAAACAGATGCTTTTTCCAGAGGCAATCTCAACCAAGTACTCTTCCAGGCTAAAAAGAGACTTCTGGATCCCTTTGACCTGGTTAAAAAGGTTGTCCAGAGATGTCTCTGGGCAGCCAGCAATGTACTCTTTTACCTTCAGCAAAGCTTCACAGAACTAATCACTGAAGAATGATAAGGTCACTGAACATATATTAACCAACCTGGATCCCGTCATCTGGTTATGGTGTTCAACAATAAGCAACTGCAAACCCAGCAAACTTGGGGTCTCTTACAATGTCTCTTACACCAGAAGGAGGTGTTCACACAAATGACAATAACCAGGAATGATCCTTAGGCTAGGGTCAGTGCCCTGGTTAGTGCAATATGGTCTGCCTGTTGGTAGTCCTAGGTGGGAGGGGC
Organism: Rattus norvegicus; assembly: GCF_021556685.1. NCBI lineage: Eukaryota > Metazoa > Chordata > Mammalia > Rodentia > Muridae > Rattus > Rattus norvegicus. The sequence continues at coordinate 28,445,982 of NC_141552.1, forward strand.
CTTGACTCTCGAGTTGTGTTCTAGATGGCAATAGGGTATATCTTGTGTGGTTTCTTGCATTTTGGTTGAGTTCAGTATAAACCATGTTAGGGCCAGACCAGGCAAGGGAGAGTCAAAAGGTAAAGAAAGCGATCTAATAGCTTAGTAATCATGAGGAAGAATATTTTGTGGTTTAAGGAGAACAAGTGTAGCTGAGTTGGGGGAGCACCAGTGTGGGAAGGTTGAGGGAGTTTGTAGTTGAGTTGTGTGTGTAGCATGAGTGGGATTGGGAGAGAGCACAGAGATTGCCTGGTAAGTTAAGAGATTGTTAAGGTGAGACATACAGAGATGTAAAAGGAGGGAGGGGACAGCTTACATTTCTTGGTCAGGAGCACTGTTCCCATTAAAATTCCCAGACGAGGTTATCCTAAGATACTCTTATTTAACTGTTTGGAAAGATAAGCAATTACCTTCATATCAGATCCATGTCATTGTCCCCAGCGTCCCAGTGTGGAACCTCACTGAGCACCAATACTGAGGTGGGATGGTTTAAACTGGTCAGGCAAAGCTACGGTGGAGACAGAGTCAAAGGTGTTTTGAGGAGAAAGAAAACCCTCTGGTAGGAAGTATGCAGTTTGAGAGGCTCATGAGGTCCCTGAAGCCAGTTGCTGGGATGGTCTGGTAAGGAACACAAAGCTAGGCATGGGAAGATGAAAGAAACTGCCCTAGAAGGGAGTAAACTTAGTCTTGAAGATGGAGACTGATGTTCCTCTGATAGATTCATTTTTTTTATTGAGTAGACACTGTATGGAGCCTCTAAATTCTCCTTTGCCCCTTCTTCCTCAGGTATGGAGAAACTGATGAAGAAAGCTAGGGACTTCCTCCTCTTATTCAAGCCTTAGAAATCTCCCAACCATATAAAAGTCCACTGGAAAGTGTCCTGTTTTTCTCTCAAACCTCATTAGACTAGGTTTAGAGGTCTATTGTACAGCTCAAAAATTGTAACACGCATACTTGTAGCTATAAACATCCCTCTTAGGACTGCCTTCATCATGACTATGAGGTTTAAGTGTGTTGAGTTTTTGATAAATTTCAATTTTCTTTTTCACCTTCATTACCGATTCATCATCCAAAGGTGTGTTGTTCAATATCCATGAGTTTATGTTCTCTAGTTTCTTTTGCTGTTGATTTCTAGGTTCCTTTCATTGCCAGATGTAATTTTAAAAAATGCTTCAGTTTTCCCAAGTTTGTTAAAATCTGCTTTGGGTATCATTATCTATTATAGAGGAAGTCTCAAGAGCTGCTGAGAAGAATGCAGCGTTTGGAGGAATGATCTGCAGAGGAATATTAGATCCATTTGACTTATATTAATTTCATTTACCTCCGATGGTGCTCTGTTTTTGGTCAGGATAATCTATATATTGGTGACAGTGGGGTGCCAATGTCACCCACTATAATTCCCTTGGGTTTAATTTGTTTAATAACAAAGACTTTTTTTGTGTTGCTAATGTTTTGATACATGAATGTTTAGAATTGTTACGCATCTTCAAGATGAATTTTTCTCTCAATCAATATAAAGTAACCTTCTTTGTGACTGCTGACTAGTATCAATTTGAAGTCTGTCAGAACAAAGAGAATTTCTTCCTTTCTGATTTCCACTTCTTGAAATGCCTTCTCCATCATTAGATTCTAGCCTAGGTTGTCTTTGTCTTCGATGTTAACATGCACTCCCTTGGAGGCAACAAACAGGTGAATCCCAATTTCTTTTTTTTATTAGATATTTTATTTATTTACATTTCACATGTTATCCCCTTTCCCAGTTTCCCATCCACAAACTCCCTCTCTCACCCCCCTTACTCTGCTTCTATGAGGATGCTCCCCCACCTACCCACCCACCATGCCTCACCGCCCTAGCATTCCTCTACACTGAGGCATCAAGCCTTCAGAGGACCAAGAGCCTCCCCTTCCATTGATGTCAGATAAGGCCCCCTCAGCTCTTTCAGTCCTTCCCCTAACTCCTCCATTGGGGTCCCTTTGATCAACCTGATGGTTGGCTTCATAGCAGCCATATTTATAATAGCCAGAAATTGGACCCAACCTAGATGTCCCTCAACAAATACAGAAAATGTGGTACATTTACACAATGGAATACTACTCAGCTATTAAAAATGATGACTTCATGAAATTCACAGGCAAATGGAAAAATCTAGAAAATATCATCCTGAAAGAACACACATGGTATGTATGCACTGATAAGTGGATATTAGGCAAAGAGCTTGGAATACCCACAATACAACTCACAGGCCACATGAAGTTCAAGAGGAAGGAAACCCAGAGTGGATGCTTCAGTCTTATTTAGAAGGGGGAACAAAACAATCAAGGGAAGTAGAGGATGGGAGGGACTGGGCAGAAGGGGGAGAAGAAAAAGTGGGGCAGAATCAGATATGGGAGGAGATAGAGGAGATGGAGGAGACAGGAGAGACATACAGGGGGTCAGGAAACTGAATAGAGATGTGTAGCATTGGGGGATGGGGAACTGCCTGTAACCACTAGAAAGTCCCAGATGCCAGAAAAGCAAGAGCCTCCCAGGACCCCACGGGGATGACATTAGCTGAACTACCCCACAAAGGGGAGGGAGAACCTGTCAAGACCATATCCAGAGGTTAGGCATGGCCCTCTGCTTGAGGGATGGGGCCACCCACTCATCTCCAAATTTTAACCCAGAATTGCTCCTGTCTAAAGGAAATATAGGGACAAAGAGTGGAGCAGAGACTGAAGGAAAGGCCATCCAGAGACTGCCCCACCTGGGGATCCATCCCACATGCAGACACCAAGCCCAGACACTATTACTAATGCCAAGAAGTGCTTGCTGACAGGAGCCTGATACATCTGTCTCCTGAGAGGCTCTGCCAGATCCTGCTCTTGCCTTCTTGATCCTGCTCTATCCCCTCACTCCTTCCCCCCTCCCCATTCCCTACCCCCTTCTTCATTTGCTCATGGCTGGCCTCTACTTCTCTATTCGTGCTCTCTCTCTCTCTCTCTCTCTCTCTCTTTCTCTCTCTCTCTCTCTCTCTCCCTCCCTCTCTCTCTCCCTCTCACCCCCCTCCCCCCATCTCTCTCTGTCTTTTGCTGTCTCTGCTACCCTCTCAACTCCCCTCCCCTTGCCCTGACTAAACTCTATTCTATACTATACAGCTGTGTGGCTGGTTCCTCAGGGGGAAGAGACACCTCAGCATCATCTGCGGAGTCACTCCCTTCCCCTATACCTGACTACACCTCCACCAAACATATTCCTTCTCCCTTACCTTTTTATAAACCCAACATCCACCATGCCAATGTCATAACAGTTGCTTCAGAACATTCATCCTTGGGGCTTGGTGGAGGGTAGAGGAACAAGGATCATGTGGTGTGGACTGAGCTAGTATTTGATATGTGTGAGGCTGGAATGGACACAGCTGTGGAAAAGTAGGTCTATACCAACTGAAGGAAGATACAGAGGTGGAAACAGATAAAACATGAAGCTAGGCTGTTCTTAGCATCCTCAGGGCTTAAAGATAATTAAAGCTATACAAGGTTACAGAGTTAAGCAAAAAAGAAGGGGGAATGAGAAAGAGTAAGAGAGGGAGGGGTAGGTAAGGAGGAGATGGAACAGTAGAAAGTCAACAACAGTATGGGTGTAAAACCAAAGTGATAGGTCTTAAGATCTACAAGAAACAGAAAACTAAAGCAAAAGCAGTAAGAGATATTTATGAAAGAATAAAGATTGAAAACTATAATAACCAAAGAAAGGGGTCATGGGACTTTAATCCTAGCACTCAGGAGCTAGAGACAGGCAAAGTTAAAGGCTGCCTGAGGTACAGTTGATGTATATAGTGAGTCCCGGGTACATACACCAAGGACACCTAGCAGACTCTGTTTCAGAAAACAAGCAAGTAAAGAATCAAAAGACAGACAAACAGAAACAAAGAACGGAAAAAGAAAAATAAATAAACAAACTAAAAGTAAGCAAAAGACAAAAATGACATAAAAGTCTAATAGATTTAAAAATGTGTATTAGAGTCTTCTCTTCCCTGTTGGGAAAGCTTTGGAATTCTCTCTGTCCCTGGGGTGTGTCCTATGGCAGGCTATGCCCGGTGGGGTGTGGCAGGTACAGTGTGCAGCAGCTCCAGTTCAAACCCATCAGCCTTGATTTGAGTCCACAGATTCCTAGTGGAATTTAGACAAAGTGCCTTTTGTATCGTGTTTCTTAGCCGTGTCAAATTCAGGGCTCTAATGATCGGTTTTGCCGCACATGAGACGGGAGCCTCCTCCCACCAACTCGGCCCCCTACCCGGTCCCCCACCCCTCTGCCCCACCTAACCCCACCCCACCCCAGGCCAGGGATCAGTTTCAGGTTCCTGTGCCCAGGTTCACTTTGTCCGTCTCATTTTACTTCCAGTTCCACGGCTCCTTCTGATACTCCCTGCGCTGGTGTCACAATTCAGTCTCTGGGCTCACAGCCTGGCCTGCTCTCTCTGCCTTTTGTTATGCAGCTCCTAGCTCCACAGCCCAGTCTGTGAGGTCCTGCTTCTCTCTGCCTGTGGGGTGTGCCTTGCTCACAGACATTCTCTATTCAACCAGCTCAAATCTATTTTTTTTTAATAGCTCATTTCAGGGATGAGAGAGATGGCTTAGCACTTAAGGTGCTTGCTGCCCTTCCAAAGGAGTTTCTTGCACAATCGTTAGGCAACTCCCAACCACCTATAACTTCAGGTCTAGACAATCCCACATCTTCTTCCAAACTCCATGGGTACGTACACACACACACACACACACACACACACACACACACACACACACACAGGACAAATATACACATGCATATGCATTTTATATTTTAAATAGCTCATTGCAAATTTTTATAAATACATATGGGTATAGATGCTGCATTTGAAAGTATACTTCTTTGTTAACATGCACATGTAATATCCTGGCCAACATCTGTGAGACTGCTATGCTCACTTGGACATCCATACAGAGTAGGGAAAAGTCCAAAGCAAGTCTGACTGGTGGAGCTCCAGCATTCCCACTTGTAATAAAACTTCATCTTCTTTTCTCACTTGACATGCATCCTCTCTGGGGTCTGCCAGTGCTACTTTGTGATATTTTCTTTCTAAGTGTCTGTCTGTCTATTTGTCTGTTTTTCTGTTTGAATTGCTCTCAAACATAGCGATGTTGACATATCCAGTTTCTTGGAGGACAGCAGGCTGTGAGGAACCTTATGGAGAAAACCTATGTGAGAAATGGGTTTCTGTCAGGTTTGATGATGAGAATATCCTGATGTTTTTAACCATAAAGTCAGTGTTGATGAATCCACAAGACAGTACATCCAGAGAGAGAGAGACAGAGACAGAGACAGAGACAGAGACAGAGACAGAGACAGACAGAGACAGAGACAGAGACAGACAGAGACAGAGACAGACAGAGACAGAGACAGACAGAGACAGAGAGAGACAGAAACAGACAGAGACAGAGACGGAGACAGAGAGAGAGACAGAGAGAGACAGAGACAGAGACAGACAGAGACAGACAGAGACAGACAGAGAGAGACAGAGAGCCTAGCAGAAGGGAGGCCATGCTGCAGAATGACCATGGGCTACTTCTAGTGTCTGACAATGCTGGAAGGCTGAGGAAGCAGCTAAGTTAGGTAGATCCATGGGATGATGAACTTTAGAAACCACAACTCTGAGTGTTTTGTTATCTAAGAAGGGAAAAACATTAAGACTTTCCCAAACGGTATTCTGCTAAGCTCTTGTGACCCAACAGTGTGTAATGAGTCAGATTCTAGTGTTGGATTTTTTGTTGTTGTTTTGTTTTTTTTTCCCCTTGGGGTTTTTTTTTTTTTTTTTTGTACTTAACTGCTAGTGGCTCTTGGTCTCTCTAATCCTTCATTTCTTTCTTGCTTCTCTAGAAAAACTGGTGAGCAAGAGCAAGGCCGATTCTTATTTTGGTGCCAGCAGAATATGCAGACACCCTCTCCTTAACCACACAGCACACTCTGACCAGAGTCATTTCCAAAGACATGGTGGACCTGATTAGGAGGCTCGCCCTGCTCCTCACAAAGTTCAAGAGTGTGTGTAAGAAAACTGCATACAATATTTTTGGAACATTCATACCCATGTCACCGTGTGTGTGTGTATGTGTGTGTGTGTGTGTGTCTGTGTCTGTGTGTCTGTGTGTCTGTGTGTCTGTGTGTCTATATCTGTGTCAGTGTCTGTATCTGTGTCTCTGTGTATGAATGTGTGTGTGTCTGTGTGTCTGTGTGTCTATGTCTGTGTCTATATCTGTGTCAGTGTCTGTATCTGTGTCTCTGTGTATGAATGTATGTGTGTGTGTCTGTGTATCTATGTCTGTGTCTGTATATGTGTCTATGTGTCTGTATCTGTATGTGTGTATGTGTCTGTGTGTCTGTATCAATGTCTGTGTGTGAATGTGTGTGTATGTGCATGTGTCTATGTGTCTATGTCTGTGTTGCATGTATATCAGCGATTCCTTCTAAAGCAATGTAAATGCAAGTACACAGAGGTCTAGATAAGTTAAAAGTAAAAGGAAGGCACCAGATATAACTCATAGATACTCAAAAGGAAATTCAGGTCTCAACATTAATATTGGATAAATTAATACAGTAGAAGAAAAAAATGGAATTCTTAATTATGACTAAAGGGCCAACTCACCAGGAAAACATGGCAATTTTTATAGACAGTTAATAAAAGAGTCACAGATGTTCAGGATGTCTTGAGTTTGATTCCCAGAAAGCAGGCCTTGACACAGGTTTGAGTGCAGTTTGTATGGGGGATGGTGCTAACAGAGAGCACTGTGGGTAACTGAGGAGGGAGTGCTGGTGTGACTGCTCTGTGTGCTATTTTACCTGGCACATTTTGATTTCTTATCAATTATCCATGGTTCATTCACTGTAGATGTCTGCTTTTCTGACTACTATGAACATTATTAATAGAGATTTTGATTATATCCATATGTTTTGTAATATAGTCAGCATGGATAGCAAAGATCCAACAAAAGAAAAGCAAAAATATAGTCATAAAAGTGTCTCACTATGCACTATTCCTCCTCACACTCTAAACTGTTCATGTATTGTCTTCGTTAGGTTTTTATTGCTAGGAAGAGACACCATAACCGAGGCAACTCTTATAAAGGACAATATTTAATTGTGGCTAGCTTACAGGTTCAAAGGTTCAGTCCATTATATCACCTTGGCAGAAAGCAGGACATCACCCAGGCAGGCACGGCACTGGAGGAACTGAGAGTTCTACATCTTGTTCCAAAGACAAAGTGGAAAAGACTATCTTCCAGACAGCTAGGGGAGGGTCTCAAAGCCCACCCCCACAGTGACGTACTTCCTCTAACAAGGCCACACCTTCTCCAACAACGACACACCTCCTCATAGTGCCACTCCCTGGGACGAACATATTCAAATGATTACATCGACATATTAATGAAGATTTATTCTAATTAATTTGATTTTAGTTCTTATAGTAAATATATGAATGTTTTATGCACCAAATTTATGTTAGACCATTTAGGTTTGTTTGTATAGCGATTTTTGAGATATCTCTTTTATTCCTGTCCAGGTTTTTATTTTCCTCTTATTCCTTAACATAGATTTATTTACTTCATTTCGAAAATTGTCTTTATAAGCTTTTAGATCACAAGTTTGGTGGAGAGAGAGTCTCTCACTTTTGTCTGCAGATAGCCGCATCCCCATTCTCTGTCATGCTAGGGCAGTCTCTGTTCTTGCCTCAGATCTATAAGGTTTGTGTCAATGCTCTTCCTAGATATTTGCATTTTCTGAGTTGAAAAAACACACTGCTTGAAATTTAAGGGCTGGATTTAGATCTCCCTCCCTTCCTGTGTGGAAGGTACCTCCCTACTCTGGATGCTTGGATTTGGTTGTCTATTCCCTACCTGCCTTCTTCAGACTATTTTTCACATACTGAAATCAAGCCCTCTGTCTGGACTCCCCACATTTCCTGAACACTTTTGAGAACACTTTGGTATGTGAACACCTGAACTGTTGATGTGTTATGGGAAGAGACAAATGGAGGATCTTAGTCACTGTTTTATTCCGTCAACCTTCCCAGAGAAGCACCTTACTCAGACCCATCAGTATGTGAATGTCCTCTCTTATAGTCACCTCCGCTTTACTGTCATTGCACAATATAAAATGGGTTGTAATTTTCTTGTAAACAACTGGATTTCTTTTAAAGATTTGATCATTTATGCACACATGCGTGTGTGTGTGTGTGTGTGTGTGTGTGTGTGTGTGTGTGTGTTTGCAAGTGCCCCTGGAAGCCAGAAGAGGATGCAAGACAGATTCCCTGGAGCTAGAGTATCATGCAGTTGAGAGTTGCCCAGCATGGATGCTGGTAATGGAACTTTGGCCCTATACAAAAGCAGTAAGGGCACCCACTGGGTCAATCTCTCCATTCCCAAGCAATTGAATGTTTTAAAAAGGCTCATTTTACTTACCTCTCCTATTCCCATTCCAGATACCACTACTTTTCCACCAAGACTATCCTTTCCAGTCCCCACAAAAAAAAAGTGTTTGACTTGATTTCTTAAACAGGGTCAAGGCAAAGCATAATCACACCACCCTTCACCACAAATTTTCCAAATGTCTTACAGAGAGCAGCACTGTAATAGACGCACATGCTTCTTTCCAAGGCTCCTCAGTTGCTGGGGTTGCGAAACAGAAATAACACCACAAATCAACCAAGAATCAAACAGTGTTTGTTCTTTTTTTTTCTCCATTTAGGTACATTCCAATGGCCTTAATGCCGAACATTTTGGACATTTTAAATAATTCATAGATAAGGGCTGTAGATGTGCCTCAGTCATTAAGAACAATGGCTGCTTATCTAGAGGACCAATGTTCAATTTCCAGGACCCATATTTGGTTCACAATCTACAACTCCATTCCCAGATGTCCTGAAGCCCTCTCTCTTCTCGCCACCATGGAGATATAGATAGATAGATAGATAGATAGATAGATAGATAGATAGATAGATAGATAGATAGATATGCAGGCAAATGCACAAAAAAAAATAAAATCTCAGAAAAAGAAAAAATTCATAGATAGATAAATGTGTGGATGATTAGACAAAGGATTGTGGTTAATGTAGTTTATTTGCCATAAGAACAAAGTAGTGTTTGAATGAGAATTGTTCCCGTAGTCTCAAGCATTCAAACACCCCGATCCCCAGTAGGTGGTGCTGTTTGGGGATATTTATGAGATGTAGCCTTTGTAGAGGAAACTCAAAAGGGTTTAAAGCCGCATCTTTCAAGTTCACTTTCTACTGCAAGCTGACATTTAAGTATAATGAGCCCTGGCTTCTGTTCCAACCATCCTGCTTGCCGTGTGCTAGCATGCTTCTGTTCTACCATCATGGACTCCTGTCCCTCTGGAACTCTCTCTTCCTGATGTTGCCTTTGCTCTTCGTGTTTCATCACAGCAACCAGAAGTAACCAGTACAAACATTCTGTCTAAACATCCCTGCTCCGAAAGCAGTGAGATCATTAACACAGAGGCTACCTGGCAGGAATTGTTGGCATCAGAAAAAAGTGTTGGCTGAAGATTGAGTTTAGAAAACTTCTAATCTTGAGAGCCTGACTTCTAGGAAATGGCAGTCCATGGAAGCTGGGAAGTGTGCAAAGTTCCCAGCTAAGCAACACTGGGGATGTGAAATGCTCTTAACTGTCTGACTTGTGGTAAGAATCCTAAACCAAGGCTTCGTCCTGACTGTAAGCATCTGCTTGCTGACCTGTCTTGGGAAGTTCAAGGTGCACTGAGAATTTCGATTAGAAATGTTTGCGTAAGAGGTTGGCTGGGCATCACAGAGTGGGTAGTGTCTTTAAAGATAAAGAAGAGTAAACTCTTAGTGGGTGTGACTTGGAAGTCCTAACAAACACCAGGGAGCTCTTTGAAGGAGGGAGAGCTTTATGTAATTATGCTAATTGGTATAGAGGTAGGTCCACAACAAAGAGGCAGGTATAAGGCTTTCTATTTGAGCAGTAGACACCTCCCTGTCTCCAAGAGCTCTTGTTCTTCCGCCATGTGGCTCTGTGTTCTGGTCTGGGCTTCTCTTGCTGCTTGCCCAATTTGGGGTAAGTTCTTCTGGATTACAAACATTTGGTTGCATATTTGGAAATGTACCCTCGATGAAGTAGGTGAAATGTATTCAGGGAAGGTACAAACCAGGACAATAACCCTTATACTGGCTGGCTACTTTTATACCTCCAAACAGATTACTTTTTAGTTGGCCCTCTCTTTAATGTCAGAAGGAAATGAGACCTTAGAAGATTCAGGTGACTATTAATGACACAAGCCTAAAAATGACCAAACCAACCAGGAATCCAGGTTGTATCTTTCCCCTCTAATGTGTCCTCATGTTTTCTTGAGCATCAGGACACCCATCCTCACCACCAGTGGTGGACACCACGAAAGGCAAAGTCCTGGGGAAGTATGTCAGCTTAGAAGGATTTACACAGCCTGTGGCCGTCTTCCTGGGAGTCCCTTTTGCCAAGCCTCCTCTTGGATCTCTGAGGTTTGCTCCACCAGAGCCTGCAGAGCCCTGGAGCTTCGTGAAGAACACCACCACCTACCCGCCTATGTGAGCCACTGGGGTGGGGACTGTTTCCGTGGGCATGTGTTATGGTAAATAAGTAATGTTAGTTGGGGGTTTCTACAATGCCTTAGAACACTTAGTTCCCAGATAAAAGACATACAACCTTTACATTCATAGTAAGATTTTAAAGCACTAAAACTAGGTAGATATCTAATCTCTAAGCTATTTTGTCTACCTCCGCATCAATAACCCTGAGATATAATTTGCCATGTTCCTCCTGGACCTCTCTTACACCAATTGGCCAGCGCTCATGGCCATGTTTTCATGATTCACCTACCCAGTGGTGTCTTATCCACACTTTCCCTTCTCTCCTCCCTCCCGTGGTCCTGTCTTAGACCCCAAGCCCAGGAGCTGAAACGTTGCCTACCTCTCCTCTTCCCAGCTATAGGCTGAAGGCATCTTTATTGACCAATCAAGGATAACATGGGGGACAAGGTTCCATAGCATTACTTGGTGTACCTGAGATTCTGCTCTTCCCTGAGACAACCAGAACCAGTACTTAGCATTACAGTACACAGCAGCAGATCCAAAGGTTGTGTGTGAGATAGGTGTACCTATTTCACAGTGATGCCTGAGGGAGACTAGGCAATCCTCTGACTAGCCATATTAACAGTAATCCCTGGCATCCCTAAGAGCATCATGGGTCCTTAGAGATGCTCTAGTTACTAAGTACTTTCGAAGTTTTCCAAACCCTTTATTTAGCACATACTTACTCAGCACCTGAGGTGAACCAGTGATGTTCTAGGTTTTCAGAAACCAGTAAAGGAAACAAATCTGTATTTGATGAATCTTTTATCCTGTTGGATGGAAAGAGAAAATAAGAAATCTGCGGATTAGCACACCACGTCTATTATTTACTAGAATATTGTAAATGCTTTAGAAAATAGGAATTGATCAGGTGAGGGAGCTGAGAAGACAGATGCTGTGTCATTGTGATTTTAACCTTAGTGTTGCTTAGGAGTCTGGTGGATGTGGACTTGTGGGTGAAGAGAATAGTAGAGATGACTACAAGTTCTCACACCCAGATCTACCGAGCTATCTATTCACAAGCAATTATCAAGGGCGTGTTACATCACCCTTGGCAACTGAGTGAACAAGCCAAGAATTCCAGATGGCCTCAAGGCCACCTCAGAGAACCTCAAACACCTACAAATGTCAGATCAGACAACATTTGTGTCCTCCCCAAGGTTCCTCTAGGAGTTTCCAGAATTCTGTTCCTGGCTGTCTTCTTACCATTCCATGCCTTTCACCTACAAATAGTATCTGTTATGTGCTGTGTTTATATTATGCTTGCAAAGCGAGACACTACTATCACCAGAAGTTCAACACACACACACACACACACACACACACACACACACACACACACACAGTGAAAGAGAGTTAAAATCATATGCAATTCAACAGCTCAGAGAGAACTGCTATTAACAATTAAGATCATGCTTTCAGGGCCTTCTTCTGTGTAAATCCTCCTTTAAACAGAGATCATAAATACAAAGTGTAGGTGGCAGCCTGGCACATTCATATGCATCGGCATCCTTTCACATCATATATATATAATATACATATTATGCATATATATGGTATGGCAATATATATTTTATATTATAATATTTAATATAATAGCAATTGTGTATAATAATTAATATAATAAATAATAAATAGTAAGACTATCTACAAATATGTGCATATACATATAATCTTAGTATTTATTAACTGCGCATAATTGGGTCCTAAGGTATTATTTATTTACCCAATCTTCTATTTGGATTGACTGAAGTAATTTGGTTTTCTTGACTATAAACAAAATTTTGATGGATTCATTACATACAACCATAAACGGTTTGGGATAAATTTTCAAAGGTAACATTGCTGATTCAAAAATATGAAATTTGGGTACCTTTGTCTCTATAAACAACCGAACTCTGCCCAATTGTCCTATGGAAACATAAAAACTTCCATCCCTGGGCTTTGACCCTTGCCTTGGCTTACTTGATGAATTTTTCCTGTGTGCACTGGGTAAACAAATTGAGACCTTAACAATGATGAATAGGACCTTGGTTTCTATACTTCATTTTTTAAAAACATTAGTGAACCCGAATTTTTCTGTCCACCTTTGACATGTGAATTTATGTTTTTATGAATTTCATGCGGTGCTCTCAGTGATGTGGGGAAAATGACCCAGGGCAGAGATTTAGGCAAAGAGTTTGATGTGGTCTGTGCCAGGCTGGCCCTACACAGCATCACTTCTACACACCAGGGATACTGATTACAGCCTTCTCTTTACAAAGAGACCTGGAATGTTGCTTAAAATCTGCTTGAAGTATAAGCACTACCTAACAAAATCTTCCCGGCTCTGTAACCTTGGGCCAGCTGTCAAAGCCCGCTGTGCCTCCCATTCCTCATCTGTAAAACAAAAATAATAAAACATGCCTGAAGTTGAACTGACCCTTACATGGCTTCATAGACAAGGAGAACCATGCTCTCACTGCCATGCTACATTGAATCTTTAGAAGCCTTTATCAAGGAGTCAACAGTGACTGCTGAAACAGGAAGATGTTGGACCTTGTCTTGGGGCCAGAGCAGGAAAGGAATTCAGACCACCCAGCATATGATGTCTGAGACAAGGCTAGACTTTAGATGTTCCGAGCTTCTCCACAGCAATGTCCTCCCCTACCTCAACCTACAACAGACTGCCTATCATTGTAGCTAACTGTCTTAGTTAGTGAATGTCTTCTGAGAACTATATAACATGTTTACCTGTTGGAGGAGCATAGTCAGCTACAGACCACTATTCAAATCTCAGAAGGACAAAGCCCTGTCCAGGCACTGCAGGAGGTGACATCTTCTAGGGAAGGTCACCATACAATACAATCATCTTTCTCCTTGGTCCAAGACATCCCAAAAAAACTCCAAGAAGAGAAGAGGTATCAAGTGTTTCCCCCAGAGATGGTTACCACCTATCACCCATGACAATGACTCTGGGAAAGTAATAGAAACTATTTTTATCAGTTCAGATCTCTCAGTGTACAATTAGGCCCAGCCGGCATGCTCAGTCTGGTGAAATCTCCGATGTTCTTTCTCCTCCCAGGTGCTCCCAAGATGGAGTTGTGGGAAAGTTACTCGCAGATATGTTGAGCACCGGAAAAGAGAATATACCTCTCGAGTTTTCCGAAGACTGTCTCTACCTGAATATTTACAGTCCTGCTGACTTGACAAAAAACAGCCGATTGCCTGTAAGTGCAGTGACCAATGGTCCAGACTTTTACATTTGAGCATCCAGATCCTCTGTGAACTAGGTGATAAAGGCAGCAGGGGTCAGGAGCACATTAGTCAGGAGTGACTAAGAGACCACAGCTTCCTTCCAGTTTTCACTTGAGGTTTTTTCCAGACTTTTGTAAAGGGCACTATTCAGCTCATGTGTAATTTCCCAAGTTCTTCGCAGAATGGAAGAAAAAGAACAACTAATCTTACCTATGAGAATCCTATCCCCATGACAGTTAAGTCATGGTTTCCAATAAAGTTACAACTGGGAGGAATCGTAGGGGAAAACCCAACACGATACAGATGAAGAAACTGAGGTTCTGGTGGGGGAAAAATAAAAAAGCACAAGGAAGGGGAAACTCAGGTCTCCTGATTTTCACATGGGTACTCTTAGACAGGGCCTGCAGGGTGTGTGGATAACTTTATTGCCAAGTCACCCATGACAGCTTCATTGCCAGATGAAAAATTTCACTCTTCCATGAAGGGCAAGGAGAAGGGAGGATGCTGGGACAATCTCAAAAGCTGCCCTGCCTGCAGGCAGCACGCCAGGATTTCACTGTGGCTCGTTTCCATGTCTGGCTGCTTTTGGCACAGTCTGATGACCAAATGATTCAGCATTTCACATGAAAACACAGTGCAGGAGAAGGACAGGCTGCCAGGTATAGATGACAAGTTTGGGAAAGAGTTTTCTAGAGAAGGTAATCTTGGATTTGTAACATGTCAACACCCAACAGACTTCCCAGAAGCCCTCTGTGTGAGACCCAGAAATGGTGGACAAAGTTGATGATATGTATGCTAAGATTTGGTGTTTTCTATGTTCAGAATTCACGGGGAGACAAGGACATGGTGTGGGGGGGGGGACCTTGTTGACACCCACTCTTTAAGTCACATAAAAAGCGAGCATCCCAGAAGGCAGACTTATCTGGCCTTCTCATTGGAAAGGAACCTAGAATGTTGCTTATAATGGACTTGTAAGTTTAAGTACTACCTACTGTGGATCTTCCTGGCTATGTGTCCATTCTGAGATAGTGCGAGCCAAATGACCAAAGACCATCTTGAATGGAGCGAACGAGTGAAGTGGATGTGAACTGGAAGTAGCATACTGGGAGGACTCAGGCTTGAGGAGAGGCTCACTAGAGAGGGATGCCATCAGGGCGGTGGAGTGTCTCCCCAGGCAATCCCTTACCATAGAGAATTTAATTCATCACTGAGGAGATAAATGGGATAAGACTAAGCTGAAATACAAAGTCTGTCTCGTTCATGTGCAGTTGCCTGCAGTTCTTGTGGAGTGATGCGATCGCAGGCCTTTATGGGTCCCATGATAATCTCAGTTCTGTGTCTTAGGAGGATGGGAGATATGAGAAGAAAGGGTGGGGTTACTGAGTGGCCATGACATCCTCGACCCTATCTTTGAGAGTTGAAAACACAAAGAGTCAGCCTTTTGCAACCTTCCTGGGAACTGATGTGATTTGGGCAATGACCTCAAGGCACAGCCTTGATACAGACAACCAATTCATATGAACTCAGCAGTGGTCTCAAATCTTCAATCTACTGCCCGTGTGGCTTTATTGTTGTCCAGGTGATGGTGTGGATCCATGGAGGTGGACTAATAATAGGCGGAGCATCACCCTATAGTGGACTAGCTCTCTCTGCCCACGAAAACGTGGTGGTGGTAACCATTCAATACCGCCTGGGTATTTGGGGATTGTTTAGGTAAGATACTAGATTTTTCCTCTCTGCATATTAATTAGTCTTTGCCTTGGTTCCTTTTGCTCAATGAATACCCGAGATTGGCTGGATAGAAGAACAAAGAATTAATGAAAGGTTTGGAAGATTCAGAGTCCAATGATTGGGTAGAAGACCTATGTAGTGAGAACTCGTGCCTATCAAGTAATATAGTAGAAGAAGGGAAATTACATGAAGAAGAGATATCATGAGAGGGGGAAGTGAGTGATGGCTGGTGGTCTTGATATTTTTAAACAAAGCACTCCTGGAGAATGGAACGAGGTCCTGTGAGTGCTACAGAGATCTTCTTGAGAGCGATGCACCCAGTTGCACAGTCACCTTGCACCTAGCCTCACCTCTTCATGCCCTTTCATTGCTCAGTACTGACTTCCACAGTAGAGACCACTGTGCAACCACTCTTACCTTTCACTATTACCACAAAATCCTATGCCTCTGACATTAATGGTTTCTACAAGCACCTGTTGTTATAAATCTGCACTTCGACTATCATAGCTGCTTCAGTCAGTGGCCTGAGTGATCTGTGAGACAATGACTGGGTCCTATCATGTCCCTGCCCAATCAATGGTCCCCACTCCCAATGATATGGAAGATTCTGCCAAGTCTCCGTTCTATCTGCACTCATCTGTCTTACATTCCACACATCTATTCTCTTGGCCGTGGGATCTGATGCTTCTAACTAAAATCCCCTTTGCAGTAACTGATGAAACCCATGGGCTCATTTATTTCTCTTTCCCAGTGCTGCTGCCTCAAATAGGAATTTCCCAGTTGAAATGCCAGTCTGTAGACCCTCGTTGGCCACATTGTATTTCTCTGTTAGCTGACATACTGTCTTCTAGTCTACTTGATTATTCTCTCCACTGTGAGCTGGGCATAGTCAGAGATTTTGTCTGTCTTGTTTTCTATTTGGGCAAATTTGGATATTCTATGGATCCTCAGTGCAGTACACCGTTGCTAGAATATGAGGTAGAGCCCCACATAAAGCAATGTTGTTGGGATTATAGGCAGGTAAAGTCCGCCCATCCCCCAAGTGCCAGTGATGTGGTGGCCAACCTGATTCTGAAAGCTCACCGAACCTCTCCAGGTCATCTGACTCTTAAGAGCCCTGCCATGACATCTCTGTCCCCGTTTCACCCTGTCACCTTGCAGCACCGGTGATGAACACAGCCGGGGGAACTGGGCTCACTTGGACCAGCTGGCTGCACTACGCTGGGTCCAGCATAACATTGCAAACTTTGGAGGGAACCCGGATTCAGTGACCATCTTTGGAGAGTCAGCAGGAGGTGTCAGTGTCTCTGTTCTTGTAAGTATTCTTGGCACCAGAGCCCTTGCTGGGGATTGATATGGCTACTGGGGGATAGAACGGGGTGGGGGGGTGTGCATGGGAGGAAACCTATTAGAAAGGAGCCAGTCCAGTAGAACAGCATTGCATTCAACACCTGCACTCAGGTTGACTCTGCTGCACAGTATCAGAGGATAGACAGCTTGTGGTGTATAATTAACTCTCTTTTGCTTATAAGCTTATCATTAATTCTTTTTTCTTTTAGCCCTGGAGCCATGAACATCTCCAGCTTCTCTTCTCACTTGGTTGATCTCATTCTCCTTTCTAATCATTTTAATATTAGGTCTCACCCTAAAAGTCCTGGGGTGCTGTGATGGATACCCACTACAAATGGGAGGAGAGGAGCCATAAGTCATACCAAGTGTCCTTGTTTGGGTTGAAGTCACATCTTCACATTAAGGAAATTCAAGACCCAAGATCAGACTTGGGTTTCCCCTGAGGTTAAGAAGGCAACAGCAGGTTAACTTAGGGATGTGAGGAAGGGAAGAAAGAAAATCCAGTGGGAATGGGTAGAGCAGAAGATGTAAGTCACAGACATAGGCTGGGCATGTCGTGCTGTGTGTGGAATTGAGGCACAGGAACAGTGAGGAAGCTACAGATGTTCGGGGAGCTGTAAGAAACCTTACCTTCCTCAAAGTTGAGCAGACATTCAGCCAAGGAACTAACACACACTGGCTTACTCCTTTTAAACTCTCAGAGGAAGAATAATGTAGAATATTAATTGGTTATTATTTTGAGTTGTAAGGTTTTAAAGTGTGAGTATTTGCACACAACGTTAAGATGAATGATTAACTATTTCATGGAATATTGACATAAGATTTGGTAAGGAAAGAACACGGTCAGTATTTGGAAGAACAGAAGAAGAGGTGTGGGAAGGGTGCAGGCATCACTCAGTGGCCAACTGCCTGCCGTTCTTCCAGAAGGCCTGAGTTAAGTTTCTAGCAGCTACATCACAAAGATAACAACCACCTGGAAACAAGAAAATTCTTAAATGAGAAAAAAAAAACTCTTTAAAACGTCCAGTGAAGAATAAAGTCTCACGTAACAACATCCCAGGGATCGTCACTTGGCTGTTGTTATATTTAGATTTTCAGTCTTTTGTAGCATTCCATACACATTCATGTACATATACGGAATTATGTGAGATATGATATCTTTCTCTCTATTCATCATGTGCCATCTATCCTCCATCCATACCCTCTTTCATTTTTTTCTTTTTCTCTATATATGCAGGTTTTTTAGTTCATTTATCCAAAATCAATACTTCTTGTCATATAGCAACATATAAATAAAATCCTTACTAGTATCCTTCTGTATTGCTACCTTCCTATAATTGAGTAATATTGTAAAAATAAAACCTAATTACCTAATCATATATTGGGCTAAATCCAATTTTTTATATTTGAAAAATGCATGTGCTTTCTGAGAAAGTTTCACAGGTCTCCATGATCTTTAGTGTTGGGATAAATTCTGAACAGTGGAGAAACAGACGATTTGTATGGATAGGTATTACTTAGAATTTTATTGGTATTATCTTTTCAATAGTTTGGATTTACCCTGATAAATACTTGTAGTGGATTTCCACTCTTGAGAATCTGAATTCATGTGACATTCTGCTGAGATGCTCTTGGGAAACATCGGAATAATAATCTGTCCAAGAATTCGACTAGGATGGGTGAGAAGCAGTCTTGCCCATGGAGCACCAGGGTCACCAAATGCACAGCCAGGAGATAGGAGAAAGTAGGGGGAGCCCAAATAGCAAGTGTGTCGTGATTCATGGTATCTGTGACTTTTTTCCTTACTTGGAGAAATTTCCATCAAAGCAACTTATGGAGGAGTTTATTTTGACTTTCAGTTTAAGGATGCAGTTTACCACAGCAGGGGAGCCATGACAGCAAGACCTGAGGTGACTGTTCGCACGGGCGCATTGAGAGAATTCAAAACAGAAGTGAAGGCTACTAACTAGCTCACTGATGGCCTCTGGCCTTCAAAACCATGTCTTTTAACATGGCTCAGGAAATCGAACAAGTGTGGTATCTTTCCAAGTGCAACAGGATTCATATGCAGAAACTTACACCATAACAAGGGTGTCCGAGATGCAATCTCCTTTAGCTTTGATCAAACATCTGAGATCTAACTGTAGCTTGTTTTAATCCCTAGTTACCTTTAGCCTGGGCTGATGATCCAGTAAGTGGGTATAGGTGACAGGCATGCTGCTGCCATTAGATATCTTCCAACCTCAATTAATCTGAAACAGAAACCCCCCATAGCCATGCTAACAGGTTTTTCTCCTAGGTGATTCTAGACTTTCTTTTTGCAATTTGATGTTAACCACAAAACCCATCTTATGAGGGTAAAATCTTCTCTCCCCTGCCAGGTCTTATCTCCTCTGGCCAAGAACCTCTTCCACAGAGCCATTTCTGAGAGTGGTGTGGTCCTCACTACAAACCTGGACAAGAAGAATACTCAGGCTGTGGCTCAAGTAGGTCCTGACATGAGCATTCCTGCACCACTTTCTGGGCTTCCCTTGGATGTTCCCTGGCTTTTCTGGCTGTGGGGTGCAGCTGAGATAATCATTTCAGAATCATGCCCAAAAATTGCTGGGCAGAAGGCCTGCCTTTTGGCTCATAGCAAAGACACATTCTGCAAGTTCTGACCTACCTTCATGTGAATCATGTTACTCAGATACCTTACGTTGGGAGAAGTAGTGTATGAAACCAAACAGACATCATTGTTCACTTCAAATGGCCTCCTTAGAGACATTCAAATTGGAGAACATTGTACTCAGTGTTCGGGTGCGCATGTGCAACATGACCCACTCATGTCATTATTCCACTTAGTAATAGAGGCAAAATTCTGTGGGACGTAGTATTTACATCTGCTAATTTAGAACAATGGTTCTCAACCTTTCTAATACTGAGACCCTTTAATACAGTTCCTCAAGTCCTGTTGACCCTCAACCATGAGATTAGTTTTTTTGCCACTTGATAACTGTAATTTTGCTAATGCATCCTGATATGCTGGATACATTTCCAGTTTTACAAAATGACCCAAAGGGCTCAAAATCCATAAATTGAGAAGTACCTATTTAGACAATTTACAAACCCTCTATCACCTTACAAAAGAAGATGTGAGAGCAAAACCTGGTGATGCGTAACCATAATTCAGATACCTGGTTTCTGGCAAAGACAGAAAGAAGAAATGAAAGATTGAGGCCATCCTGGTCTGTATGACAAGTCCTGGGTTAGCCAGGGTACTTAGTAAAATCCTATCATGAAAACGTCATAATCATCATCATCATCATCATCATCATCATCACCATCATCATCACCACCACCACCACCATCATCATCATCACCATCATCATCATCATAAATAAGAAAGAATGAAAGTAAAAAGAGAGAGGGAGTGAGGGGAGAGGTAGGGAAAGTGGAAGACGGGGGAAGAGAGGGGAGAAGAAGGAGGAGGAAGGAAAGGAAGAGGAGGAGGAGGAGGAAGAGGAGATTGGATTAGAATCTACACTGACAGAGAATATAGACATTACTCCTGACCTCTGGTGTTGCCTGTGATTTTTTCAGATGATTGCTACTCTTTCTGGGTGTAATAACACCTCATCAGCCGCCATGGTTCAGTGCTTGCGCCAGAAGACAGAGGCTGAGCTCTTGGAGCTTACAGTGAAACTGGTACATATGTGTATCCCTTCTAATTGCCACTATTCTGTGTCCTTGGCCCCAAACTTTATTTCTTTTGTGTTCTTGCACTGGATAGACTCTACGGGGACAATTTCTCAGCTCTTGGGAAGAATGTCAGCCTCCTGATCTCAACTGGGAATTTCATTTCCTATTATGAAACACCTTAAATGTCAAAAATTAGTCCAATTCTATGTCCCACGATGAAGAATTGCATAGAAATCTTTCAAAATTATCAAAACTTGCTTTTGAACATTCTTGTAACATTTTAGTGAATAAGACATTCTATAGTCTTAAAAACGAACAAACAAACAAAAACTACTATCCTAAATTTCAGGGATCTTCAATTACGAGTTTTTCAGAAAAGTGTCATCTATTGGTTGCTTTAAAAATTAATTTATAACAAAGTAGTAGCCAATTTCTCTAGAATTTATGAGGTTATCATAATTCTCAATTATGGCCCTAGGATAGCCATCTATATCCGTCCATTCATCTATCACCCACTGATTCATTCATTCATGCTACCGACCATCCTATTCATTCATTTCTTTTCATCAATTTGGTAAAAATATATCCATAATTTTTTTATTATATTTTCAGTATGTCCCTCATTCATGAGTGATCTGATCAACACATATCTTTCATTCTGTCAAGCATTCAAACAATGGACCATTCTTCACCTAACTATGAAAAAAGTTTTGTCTGTCAGTGTCTACATACAACTCACCAATTGTATTGTTTTCATTTTTGATATTATAATTACATTTTTGCCTTTGCTTTCTTCCCTTTAAAATCAAAGGCAATGAGGAAGGAGCAGGCTTAAGGAAGTCACCGAGATGGGAGGGGCTGCTTCAGCTAGGAAGGTTGCTCTATTATGAATCAACAGGAAGCATGATCAGTGAGCTCTGAACGCTGGTCTTTTTCTTTTTACTGTCTAGTGTTTATTTGTTGTTTTGAAATAGGCTCCTACTTTGTAGCCTAGGAATTTGTGATCCGCCTACCTCAGCCTCCCAAATGTCGAGATTGCAGGCATAAACCTTAACACTAAGTGCAATGTAGAAATACATTGAACAGAGAAGGGTCTGGGAAGGAGCAAAGAGATTGATTGGAAGACTTTGCACTGTGGGGGTGGGGTGGGGGGGCTGGTCTTGCACTGTAGGGGTTCTGTATCACACCAGGGACTGAGGAGTGGGTGATGGGATGTGGCTAGAGTGCAGGAACTTTGAAAGGAATTTCCATCTGGACTTACTGATAAGCAGGTTGTGAGGCATGGGATAAACAGAAAAGGGAAAGATGCCTTTGGCTTCCCTGAACTCAAAAATGGCAAAACTTGTGGCCTCAACGTGCAGCTCTCAGTATAACTGAGCAGTAGTAGCCCTTCTGTGGGTCTCATGGTTGCTGATATCAATGTCTTCTTTTGACTGTCAGGTGCTTATCCATGCAAGCCCTTACTGTCTGTCTTCTGGATATCTTCTGCCTCTGCTTTCCTTTTTCCCTCTCTTTGCTCCTTGAGAATACAAGATAGACCATGCTATTTCCCTTCTTAAAAGCCTCACTTGGCTTACAGGATTAAGTTCATTCCCTGCGCTAGGATAGTAACCCAAAAACAGCCTTGAGTGCCAGGAAGGTGCCACATAGATTTCTGCTCTACTTTCCTTTCTGTTGCTGTGATTAAAACCCTGAGATATACAGCAGTATGGTAGAGTAAAGAGTTTATTTGTGTTCATCTCTAGGCTATGGTTCATCACTGAGGGAGGACATGAAGCAGGATCCCAAGTAGGCCTGTTCAGCTAAGGAAATAAGTATAGCAGAGTCTGTGGAGGAAGGCTGCTTGCTGACTCATGGGAAGACTCATACTTGGCTAGTTTTCTTATATAGCTTAGGACATGGTTTCTAGGGAATGGTGCTGCCCACAGTGGGCAAACAAAACATTCCTCCACGGACATGCCCACAAATCAATATGATCCTGACAATTCTCTAACTGTGACTCCCTGTGACCCTAGGCTGTTAAAGCAAACTAGGAATATTATATCAAAGAATTAGGTTTTGCTATGAATTTTTTAACAATTAGTCTTTGTTGTTTACTGCCTGCTCACTTCTATATTTGTTAACTCACTATAATTCATAATAGCAAAGAAATGGAATCCACATCTCTGTCAACAGAAGAATGAATAATGAAAATGTGTTATGCATACACAATGGAATTTTAGTCAAACGTAAAGAAAACCGTGCCATACATTATATGTAAAAATTAATTCCCCTATGTGGCCCCCTCTCTAACACTCTCCCAGAGAAGTCTCCCAAGTCCAGGCTGCTGTGACTTTCCCAGGATGAGCCCTGTACACAGACTCCTCACTCACTTGATTCATTTTCTTCCCACTGCTTAGAAAGACCCACTCTTTTCTTCAGTTGTCTATAGTGATCATGTAGATACCACTCCAGATATCAAAAAGACCAGCGTTGTGTGTCCAGCACGTCATCTTCCTTCAGAAAGCATCTCTTCTTGACAGAATTAGAACATTCTGTCTTCACTAATCAGCTCTTTCAAGGTGGCAGTGTTGTGCCTAGTTGGTATTTTCTATTATCAGTCTATTGGACGGAATCTGGTGTCTACTGTGGTATTTTATTTCTCTAAATAGAAACAAGATTTCAGTTTGGGCTCCTAAAGTGATAAGCTCAGTACTTCTCAAAGCCAACTACATACCCCAAAGCAAGCAGATCTACATATGGATAAACAGAGGCAATCAGCCCTTATTAATAAGTGAGAATTTTCCTCTCCCCAATTCCTTACCACCATTGTGCTGCCATTGCTGGCCCACACCTCATGGTTCTGACCTCTAAGTCTCCTAAGCTCAGTCATTGTCTTTAGGACATTAGTCACAGGAGTCTTTCTGCTTGGCAAGCTCTCGGGCAGGAAAAGAGGAGATGTGGATCAAAGGTAAGCTGTGATATTCATAAGTATGGTATTTCTGTTTTTCTCAGGACAATACCTCCATGTCCACTGTGATTGATGGAGTGGTACTGCCAAAGACACCAGAAGAGATCCTGACTGAGAAGAGTTTCAACACGGTCCCCTACATAGTGGGCTTCAACAAGCAAGAGTTTGGCTGGATCATTCCAACGGTGAGAATGCACAGACCTCTTAGATACACTCCACAGAGGCGCAACCTTCATCCTCCCTGCTCTGATCCAGTGTTAATTCAAAGAGGCTTAAAATTTTCCATGTAAATTTGTTTTGAGAGTCCTTGATAACGCCCTTTGGAGTACTAATTTATATCTGAGCCAGAGAAGGGATTCAAAACTTTCTAAAGGAACTACTC